>NC_133777.1:42373680-42606762 GCF_003597395.2 Chelonoidis abingdonii
GCCGGGGGCTCTCAGCGGCCGCCGCGCTCCGGGCTCAGCTCAGCGCGCACCGGGCGGGGGACCCGGAGCGCGGAGCCCGGATCCGGAGCCGCCGTGACTCACTGAGCCGGGCGGAGAGAAAACCCGGCGAGCGGAGCCGCCGCCTCCACCACCAGGCGGGTAAAACCCGGAGCCGGGACCGCCCCCCCGGTGCACACAGACCGCCGGAGGCGCGGGGTCTAGTCCTAGGGCCCAGGCGGGGAGCGCGGAGACAGAACTAGGACGAGGAGCCCCAGAGAGCAACCCGGAACACGGACCCAGACTGGGATCCGCCCCAGAGATCGGGATCCCACAGGACAGGACAGAGGGAGACCCAGCGCACATGGAGCCAGACCCTGGGAGACAGGCAGAGAGACAAACCCTCTGACCAGCATGGCCCTCAGCAGGAAGGGCACCAGAGCGTCTACACAGACATCAGGGACACCACTGCTGAGCTGGAAAGGGAAATCCAGACCAGGGGCATAGCCACCAGTGGGCTGGCCCGTGCACTTAGCATTCAGGCCCACCCAAATCTGAGCGGGGTGTAGTGCTGCCTGAGCAGTCTGGAGTGTCACTAGGACACTGAAATCCAGGCGGGAGCTATGCACCCGCCCTTCAGAAAGCTACGCTCTGGCAGCTCTGCCTTGCCATTTTGTGAGCCACCCTATCCGCATGCCCTGCTTTGCAGGTAAAGCCCTATATCTGGGCGCACCAGGGCTAGGAAGAGAGTGTGGTGTCAGGGAAAAAGCTGAGCTAGCACAGTCTGGCATTGTCCACCCAAAAGTCATGGCCCACCCAAATTTCTGCTCCTAGCTACACCACTGATTCAGAGCAAGTAAAAAAAAAAAAAACTACAGCAGGTTGGGAAGGCTGGTCTGGTGGGAATGGCAAGCCAAGAGACTGACATTCAGGTCCCAATTTAGCCTCACAGTTCTTGTGTGACCTGGAGCAAGTTACTTAGGGCAGGTCTACACTAGCTCTTACTTCTATATAACTTAAGTCAATCAGGAGTGTGGAGAAGCCACTAGCTTGAGTTACATAAATTACACCAACCTAAGCGCCTGTGTGGATAGTGCTATAATGGCAAAAGAGCATCAGAGCTACTGCGGGAATGTCTAGACTACCCGCCGTATTGGCGGGTAGCGATCGATTTCTCTGGGATCAACATATCACGTCTCATCTAGATGCAATATATCTATCCCCGAAAGCACTCCCATGGACTCTGGAACTCCACCAGCGTGAATGGTGGTAGCTGAGTCGACGGGGAGCTGCAGATGTCGATCCCGTGCCGTGAGGATGAAAGGGAAATCGATCTAAGATACTTTGACTTCAGCTACGCTATTCATGCCGACAGGAGAGCTTTCTCCGTTAGCACCGCTACAGCAGCGCAGCTGCATTGGCACAGCAGCGCCGCTGTAATAATTCTTGTATAGACCTGCCTTAATCTACACTGTGCCTGCGTTCCCCGTCCATAAAACAGGGATAACATTTCCTCCCTCCCCCCCAAGGGGAGTGTAAGGCTAACATCCATTAACACTTGTGAGGCACTCTGAAACTACTGTTAGGAGGGCCATAGTAGATAAATAGGTAAACTGTGAGATGGAAATGTTAAGAGCAGGTAAGCTAAACACATAAACAACAAGAAGTTCTCTGAAGAAAATCAGCATCTCCAGTCCATTAGAATTTGTTGAAGGACTCAACAAAGCAGTGGATGCAGAAGAGTTAGGGTTTGGCTACACTTGCAGGTGTGCAGCGCTGGGAGTTAAAGCTATCTTCGTACAGCTGTGTAGGGAAAGCACTGCAGTGTGGCCACACTGACAGCTACCAGCGCTGCAGTGTGGCCACATTTGCACCACTGTTGGGAGTGGTGCATTATGGGCAGCTATCCCAAAGAGCACCTCTTCCCATTCTGGCGCCGTGGGTTGTGGGAAGGGGGCGGAGGGGGCGGGTCATTCTGCTTCCTGTCCCAATGCCCCGTGATGCATCGCTTCACATCCCAGCAATCCCTGTTTTTCCATCCACGTTTGGCGCCATTTTGCCTCTTTCAACGGTTTCTGTGCAGCGCAATTTCTGTGGGAAATGGAGCCCAAACTGCTGAGGAGTATGCTGACGAATCTCGCCAGCACATCACGGTTGGCAGTTGAGCTATTCCTTAAGATCCAAAGTGACCGTGAGGAGTCGGACGATGATAGTGAGTCACGTAATGCTTACGACACGAAATTGCTTGTGGCATTCACAGACATGCTCAGCACCATGGAACACCGCTTTTGGGCTCGGGAAACAAGCACTGAGTGGTGGGATCACATCGTCATGGAAGTCTGGGATGACGAGCAGTGGCTGCAGAACTTTCGGATGAGAAAATTCACTTTCATGGGACTGTCTGCTGAGCTCGCCTCCACCCTGTGGTGTAAGGACACAAGATTGAGAGCTGCCCAGCCGGTGGAGAAGCGGGTGGCTATTGCAATCTGGAAGCTGGCAACTCCAGACAGCTACCAATCGGTCGGGAACCAGTTTGGAGTGAGAAAGTCGACTGTTGGAATCGTGTTGATGCAAGTTTGCAGGGCCATTAATCGCATCCTGCTAAGAAGAATTGTGACTCTGGGGAACGTGCAGGACATTGTGGATGGCTTTGCCCAAATGGGTTTTCCTAACTGTGGAGGGGCGATAGATGGGACGCATACTCCTATTCTGGTACCACCCCACCTAGCATCCGAGTACATTAATCAGAAGGGATATTTCTCCATGGTTCTCCGGGCGCTTGTGGATCACCGTGGGTGTTTCATTGACATTAACACAGGCTGGCCCGGAAAGGTGCGTGATGCACTCATCTTTCGGAACACTGGCCTGTTCAGGAAGATGCAGGCTGGGACTTTTTCCCAGACCAGAAGATCACAGTAGGGGATGTCGAAATGCCCATTGTGATCTTTGGAGACCCCGCTTACCTGTTAATGCTGTGGCTCATGAAACCATACAAAGGGAGCCTTGACAGCAGCAAGGAATGGTTCAACTACAGGCTAAGCCGGTGCCGAATGACTGTAGAGTGTGCTTTTGGTCATTTAAAGGGGCGCTGGTGATCTCTGTATGGGAAGCTGGACTTGGGGGAAAGCAGCATCCCCTTGGTTATATCCGCGTGCTGTACCCTCCATAATATTTGTGAAGGGAAGGGTGAAAGATTCAGTCAGGCATGGACCTCCGAGGTTCAACGCCTGGATGCTGAATTTGCACAGCCAGAGAGCAGGGCTACTAGAGAGGCCCAGCACAGGGCTGCAAGGATTAGGGATCCTTGAGGGAGGAATTTGAGGCTGAAAACCAACAGTAATGTTGGTGCCTTGCACTGGAGTGAAGTGCAGTGGTTACAATGTTAGTAGGAATCTGTGTTTGCTAAGCTGATTTGCAGTGCCTGTTTCTTTCCTGGGCTAGGTATCTTTGACTTTCTGCAATAATAAAGACTCTTTTCAAAGCCAAGAATTCATTTATTGAAAAGAAAATAACTTTGACAGACACACAAGTTTTTTGGAACCTAAAAGGGCAGGGGGTGGGATGGGGGAACTGTACAGTCACACAGGTTTGAATATGTTCCTGTCTGAGTGCTGATGCAATGACTGCTGCACTTCAGGATGGCCTATACTGCATGGTGATGGGGGTTTGAGTGCAGAGGGTAAGGGTCGTAGTTCTCAGGGCTGGTTGGTGAACGTACAGGATGTTGGAGCAGCGGGTGGTTGGTGGTGAAGACCTGGATGCTGGGGAGAGGGTTTTGAGCTGACATGGGGACACAAGGGAAAGAGCTTTGGGACAAAGGGGCGGGGGGGGAGGGCCTGGGTAGTGCTCTGCCTGCATGGCTATGAGCGCTGGATAGAGTCTGCTTGGCGCTCCAGGATGCCTTATCAGCTGCTTTGTGCTTTTCTTCCTGTCCGCTGCAATTTCTCTGGCAGATCTCCTGCTTTCCCTTTCCCTCCAGTCCTGCACTTTTTGATTCTCTGTGACAGAGTGCTGCATAACTGCTTGCAGCATGTCTTCTTTGCTTTTTCACGGCTTCTTCCAGAGGTTTTGTAGTCTCTCAGCCGTTGATAACACAAGCAGCCGAGATCTCAAGGTTGCATCTGTAAAGGCAAAAATGCAACACTTAACAGAGGCAGCATTGTTTATACTAGACAGTTATTCCCCCGCAGTTAAGGAGGATAACAGTCTTCACAATAACATAATTTTCCCATCCCAAAGAAAGCGCACATAACCCACGGGAGCCCCGAAATGGTGAGTAAGGGGGACTGATTATTTCAGGGCTGTTCTGTCCTCAGGGTTTCTGTGCATTGGGGAAAGCAAACAGCTGCAGGGGGCACCTACACTGAACACTATCCCACAACCCTCCGCAGGCAACCTGCCTGCCACCCTCGCGGCGCCGGCAGAGCGCTCCCCGCAGCTTGCCGCCCCAAGCACACGCTTGGCATGCTGGGGCCTGGAACCACCCCTGAGTATGGCTGCTCTTGTTCTTATGTCTTTTCCACATGAATATCCAGTCACCCACTGAAACTTAACATGGCCAGAACCAATCTCCTGATCTTCCTCTAAACCCACCCATCCTCTGTGTCATCCATCATCCTCCATGTCACTCAGGCCTGTAGTCTTGGCTTCATCTTTGACTCATCCATTTCTTTTGACTCATGCATCCAGGCCATGTTTAAACCATGCTGCTTCTTCCAGCATAACATCACCAAGATCCAACCTTTCCTCTGTGCCCATTCTGCCAAAATCCTTGGCCAAGCTCTGAACATCTTGGGTATTGCAGCTCCTTCTTCTAGACTCATCTAAGTACTCCTAGTTCACCTCCCTAGAGTTCATTCTAAATGCTACCACCAAGGTCATTTTTCTGGTCCATCGCCTTGACTGTGACTCCCTTTTCATGTTGTTTTCCAGTTTGGCCCTTGCTTTTGAAGCTCTTCACAATTTATCCCCCCAAAATTCAAACTGGAAATACAATGCACATTTTTAGCAGTGAGAGTAATTAAGCATTTGAGCAGATTATACATTATCTAGGAACATAGTGGTGATGTAGTAAATTCTAGGAATGTAGCAAATTTTCCATCATTTGAAATCTTTACATCAAATAATATATAAGGTTTTTCATCCATAGATCTCAAAGTGCATAACAAAGGAAGTCAGTATCATTTTACAAATGGGGAAACTGAGGCACAGAGAGTTGAAGTGACTTGTCCAAAGTACCTCAACAGCAGATCCAGGAATAACACCCAGGTCTCCTATGTCCAACTTCAATTCTCTAGTTACTAGGCCACATAGACTCCCAGTTTTGAGGGAGACATTCTGAAGCACGTGATCTAGTTCAACCACAGATTATTTGTCTTGCTGCAGGAATTAGTGGAGGACATTCTCTGTGTCAGAAATCATAATAGGGATTGCCATGCCTAATGGTCAGAGCCGTGCCAGTTGGTCCTGGTGGTCAGCACAGAAGTCCAGAGCAGGGTTGGATGAGGCCTGAGTGAGAGCAAGGCTGGAGCACGACTAAGACTAGGAACAGGGCACGGGCAAGGACAAGAGCAAGGCCAGAGCAGGCTAAGGCTTGGGGCATTTGTTGCCACTATCAGGCTGGATAGAGTTCCAAAAGCTAGAATTACATCAAGCAGAGTGAGCTACTCCTGTGAGGCTTAAACACTGGCCCTGAAAATCACCAGACCAGTTCCTGGTTTGTGGATTGGCTGTAGCCTAGCACAGGAGTGACTCATCACCTTACACTCTGGCTGCCTCATGCAAGATGCCAGATTAGATGGTTATAATGATCCCTTCTGACCTGAAAACCTGTTAATGTAATTTGATGGCATGTACTAATTTTCAGTTCTGCTCACCCCATCTCAAAATTATAAATATGGCAGAAACATAAAGAGCTTGGGCAGGATAGCTCAGTGGTTTGTGCATTAGCCTGCTAAACCCAGGGTTGTGAGCTCAGTTCTTGAGGGGGCCATTTAGGGATCTGGGGCAAAAATGTCTGGAGATTGGTCCTGCTTTGAGCAGGGGGCTGGACTAGATGACCTCCTGAGGTCCCTTCCAACCCTGATATTCTGTGATACTGATGACACATGAAAAGACTTCCCCTATGTGAAAAAAGCGGAAAGATTAGGACTATTTTGAGAAGATAAATAAGAAGTGACATTATAGTTGCCTATAAAATAATAACTAGAGAAGGCAAACAGGGCACTTCCATTTATCTTTTTTCATAATACAAGAACTAAGATAAATTCAATGAAGTGAATAGGCAAAAATTTAAGACTGTTAAGGGGAAAGACACTTTTACACAACACAATTAACCTGTGGAACTTACTGCCACAGTAAGGCAAAGAGCTTGGCAAGATCAAAAACAGATTAGACACTAGTAAGAGCATTCAAAGTCAGTTTGGCTTGGATCAAACATTATAAGGGTTATAAACCTTCCTGTTTAGGGCCTAAACCAACTAGAGGCTGAAGGGCTTAGTAGCTTTTTCTCTATGAGTGGATTACGCACTTACAAGGATTCTGACACCTTTCCAAGGAGCAGCTGGTATTGGAGGCTGTCAGAGACCAGAACACCAGACTCCATGGACCCTCATCTGAACAAGTATTGCCATTCCTAATACATTAGCCACATACATGGAGTGAAAACTCCAATCATGGAGCCAGCATGATCATCACACACCACAGGGAAGAGGTGTGGCCTGCCCATGGATTGGGAATCCTGGCACCAGTAGAGAGGAAGTTCCAGAGCACAAAGTCTAGTGGCAGGCTCCCAAGCCACCTGTTGCACAGGGATACCAGAGTATCTGTGAGACCCTGCTCAGCAGCATACAACTGCCTCACCCTAGTATATGCTTCCTTGTGGGTTACTATGATACCGTGTCTACCCCCACACAAGGCAGAGCAGGTTAAAATCCATCAATTAACCTTATATGGTACACCTGGAGGAGAGCCAAGGCTCAATACAGCCTAATAAAAGAAGAAGTTCAGCTGAGTAGAGCAGGTTGGGCCTGTATAAAGAGATGAAGCTCAGACCAGAAGGGGGCTACCAGAAGCTGAGTAAAAGACTTGGGTGGAAAGGAAAGAAATTAAAATCCTTAGGGGAAATGAAACTCTAGCTGGATGGTTGTCTCTCTGGTTGTGGATTTGGCATTATACAATAAAAGAAAGGGAAGAGCAGGGCCATCAAACATGACAACTAAGATTTATGAGTTTATAAATGACAAATGAGGTTAGCATTGCCAAATCTCTACTGACAGCTCTAGCAAGGCAAACACAGGTAGAGTGGGACTGGCCTTTCATATCTCTCTGTCTGGAATTAAGAGATCTATGAAACTGTCTGGTTGTGTGGCCATTATGACAGCTGACTTGACGGGTATATTGTTGGCGTTGACCTGCATAAGGAATGTATGCCCAACTATGACTGCCATCCTATGACTCTTTATTGGGTATGATGATGATTAGAAAGGACACCTCAGAAAGCAGGAACGACTTAGGCTTTGTCTACACTTACAGTTTTGCAGCGCTGGCAGTTACAGCTGTGGTCGTACAACTGTGTACGGCCAGCGCTGCAGTGTGTCCACACTGACAGCGACCAGCGCTGCAGTGTGTCACAAGCTGCACCAGTCGCAGGCTGTTGTGAGTGGTGCATTGTGGGCAGCTATCCACGAGCATCTCGTCCCATTTTGTCGCTGGTTGTGGGAAGGGGAGGAAGGGTGAGGGTCATTCCGATTCTGTTCCACGACCATGCTGCCAGGGAATCGGACCCCACGCCTAGAGGGCTCCGCCTTAGCACATTTTTAATTCTTTTTTTAACTTCCCGTCAGTTGCGTTGCTCCATGGTCCGCTCTTTGAGGTGATATGCCGGCGGGAGCGCGCATGGCCTGTCTCCGATAGAGCTCCAGCCGGGCTGGCGGGGGCTTGCGGCGCTCCGGCGGGGCTCCAGCATGAGGTGGGCGGCGGGGCTTTGTCGCGCTCGGGCGGCCAGGAAGGCGGAGCGCAGAGTTGCCGGCTCTGACGGGGCTCCAGCCAGGAGAGCGGAGTCGCGGAGCTTGCGCGCTCGACCGGGGCGGCGGCAAGGCGGTGGCTCAGCCGGAGCGGGCAGCCCGC
Source organism: Chelonoidis abingdonii (assembly GCF_003597395.2). NCBI lineage: Eukaryota > Metazoa > Chordata > Testudines > Testudinidae > Chelonoidis > Chelonoidis abingdonii. The sequence goes on from NC_133777.1 coordinate 42,381,805, forward strand.
TTCTCCGTCTGGGGCTGGCGGAGCGGCGGCAGCCCTGCCTCTCCGCCCGTCTGGAGCTCTGGCTTTAAATCCCCCCTGACCCTGGGGCAGTGAGGGGAGTTTTAAAGTCTGGGCTCGCTGCTCTGCACCCAGTCCTTCAACATAGCCACCATGGGGTTTCTGTGGCTTGTGAAGCAAAGAGCAAGCGTACAGGGAATCCATGGGCTATTCCGACATCTAGCATGCTTGCAGGCAGCCATAGCCCCGCTGCGCCAACATTTGGCATCCTTATAATAAATAGCTGCTTACAGGCAGGCTCCTCTGCTGGTTCTCATCCAAGTCCCAGCAGCTGCGAATGGCTAGCTTGCTCATGGCTGGAATAGCCCGCTGCATGACTCCTGGAGTCTCCCAACACCTCAAGTAGCCCTCTCTCAGTCCTCTCAACCTCCCCTTCCTCTCCAGCTCTGGAGCCCAGCGGCAGGGAGTGCAACAGCGTGACCAGAGAGGTGAAAGGAATGCTGGGAAGTTCTAATACCTGGAGCAATAAAAAAACGCTGGTGAGTGTCACTCCTGCTGACCAGCGCTGCATCACCAGCGCTGGTCTCGCTACACTGGAAGCAGACCCAGGTGTACAGCCAGCGCTGCAAACAGGGAGTTGCAGCGCTGGCTGAGCTTTTAAGTGTAGACACCTGCTAAGTTGCAGCGCTGTAACCCCCTCACCAGCACTGCAACTTGCAAGTGTAGCCAAGCCCTAGTCAATGAAATATAGTAGTTAACAGCAGAGATACACCTCTACCCCTATATAACGTGACCTGATATAACACGAATTCGGATATAATGCAGTAAAGCAGTGCTCCAGGGGGGGCTGTGCACTCTGGCGGATCAAAGCAAGTTCAATATAACGCGGTTTCAGCTATAACGCGGTAAGATTTTTTGGCTCCCGAGGACAGCGTTATGTCGAGGTAGAGGTGTAGTACAATTAGGTATACATATAGTAATAGTGTGGATTCTGGTGCATGTTGGGATACTGGGCAATGAAACGGCAGATAAATCGGCAGAAAAAAAAACAAAACCTTTAAAAATGAGGAAGTTGCTATAAAGATCCCACCAAGTAAGTAGGACTTCAAGAGCTTGGTTAAGAGAGAATGTAAGATGGAATGGCAAGAACTATGGACCAAAGAGAAGAAAGGACAAAGAGTCTATGAAATGTCTTACACTTGAGGATAATGGCACACTTAATAGAAGTTAAGTAACTCTATTCACAGGGCTAACAGGTCACTGTGACCTGAATGGTAACTAGTATTTACTAAAGAAGCACAAATATGGGTTGTGATATACATGCAAATCCAAGAAGCAGTTGAGCATCTGCTGTTGCAATGCAGGGAGAATTACATCACAGAAAGGACTGTTTATGAAGAACTGAGACTACTCAAGGTGAAAGGACAGTGTCTGAAAGGGTTGGTGAGGGCACTGGGGAAGTGGGGTAGCATTAAGAAAGCATTACTGCACTTTTTGAAGGATACATGGCTGGGTGAGAGAATATAGATTTTTTTTGCTTATGTGATAAGCGTGGCAAGTGGTGGTCATAGCCTCACGTGCTGAGGCTGCTGCGCCATAAAATGACTGGCAAAGAAAGGAAGGAGCTGCAAGGGAAGTATCCTGCAGTCACTCCCTGGGAGGAGGGAGGTTTGTTGGGGGTTATAATGTTTGGAAGGAGTCAAAGAAGGAAGGTACTCTACAGTTAGTCCATGGGAGGAAGGCATTTGAGCTAGTAAACCCAGAGTGCAGAAGATAGAGAAAGGAAATAGGAATGAGTCCAGGGAAATAGCAAAGACTCTGGGAGCAAGCAGTCCACAGTTGCTGGACACAGGGTCCTGGGCTGGAACCTGCAGTAGTGGGCAGGCCCAGGTTCCCTACCAGCCACTGGGAAAGTGGTGCAGGATCTGGACTTGGCCCAGAAAACTGTCTGGAACAACAGGTGGAAAATGGATCCAGTGGGGCTCTGATACCCCAGAGAAGGCGGATTGTAAAGCAACCTGGCTGGAGCACTGAGGGTCCTGGAGAGTGAAGGGGGACACCCCAAAGAGGGTTTCAGGCCTGAAAGAAGCTAATCCCAAATGTGGCAACTAGGAGGTGTCCTTACAGGGGGTAAAGTCCCTTAGGGGAACCTGTCGGAGGGAGGCCCCCCAACAGCAGCTACAGCATCACCTGCAAGCCTCCTTAATGGGCTAAGGGTGATCAGGCAGCTCTGCCAGCTGTTCTTGAGACAAGAGGGGGCTGGGCTCCTCCCCTCACCACAGACTGGGGGCTCCTGGAGTCCAGCCTGCTTCCATGTGGAATATGCAGAGTGGGGGGAGGAGAATCCCGGGGGCTGATTGGCAGAAAGGCCTGAGGCAGCCCTGAGAGTCCTACCCAGGGCTCTGCCCCATGAATGCCCCGCTTTGGGTGCTGGTTCCACTGTGGCTGGTAGAGCTGCACACCTGGCCTGGCTCCCCAGGTGCTGCACTTGCGTGATCTCGTGCCAGCAGAGAGCTGGTGCCAGGCATTGCCAGGCCTGGGGGAGAAGGGAGCGCTGCGCACAGCCCACTTGTGTATCCCGGAGCGTAGGCCACTCATGGCCCTGCACAAGGTTGAAAACCTGGAGAGTGAATCCCTCCAGAAGTCAGCAGACCTTTGTCCCGGGAAAGGTCTTACTGCGCCCAGGCTGAAGAGCCAGGTATGGAGAGAGAACTGCAGTGCCAGGGTCAGGACTCAGCCACCCGCCCAGGGAGAATCCCTGCAGCTCAGCACCAGGGCAGGGGCAGGGGCAGGCAGGGCCGGCTTTAGGAAGTGCGGGGCCCAATTAGAACAGTTTTGATGGGGCCCTGGCAGGGATGACTTCAAAAAAAAACAAAAAAAAAACCATATGGGGCTTGTACTCACCGGCTGGCGCTCTGAGTCTTTGGTGGCATTTTGGCGGCGGGTCCTTCACTTGCTCCAGGTCTTCGGTGGCACTGAAGGACCTGCTGCCGAAGTGCCGCCGAAGACCCAGAGCGCTGCTGGGTGAGTAAAAATAAAAAAGGTGCCTCTAGCCAGAGAAGGGATTCTCACTGGGTGTGGGGCCCTCTTAGGCGCGGGGCCCGATTCGGGGGAATTGGTGGAATAGGCCTAAAGCCAGCCCTGGGGGCAGGCAGCCTTCGAAGGGCTGCAGTATTCAGAGCCTAGTGCAGTGCAACCTGTACAAGGAAAGAGCCAGACTTGGAGACTGGAGTTTTACGCTGAGGATCCGGAGCTGCCAACCTGAAGACAGACAGACACAACATGGTGCTGGGGTCGTCATATTAGGGGATCATGCTCTTCCTAGCTTGTATCAGCATAGCTCACTGCATACCCCAGGGGCTCCTTGCAGCCCTCCATTCCCCACAAACTCTCTATAAGCCACACTACCAGCCTCCTCTATTTCATGGACTCCCTGCAGCTCTCCCCAATATCCCCACTGCCACACATTGTGTCTGCCCCATTCTCCCCTCCATTCCAGGGTCCCCTGTTCTCCCCACACACCAGCATCTCTGTGTGCATCTCCATTCTTATTTCCCCATGCCCTCCTCCTCTTCCATGCCATGGGCTCTCCATGCCCCATTCCAGTATCTTCCATTCTGCCCCTCATGGCAGGAGCTCGTTGTCCCCCATTTACTCTCAGCAGGGGCTCTATGCAAATTCTCATTGCCCCCTTCCCCCCACTCCCACCTCCCCTGAGGCAAGAGGCTCTGTGTGTCCCCTTTCCCCTTCCCCCCATACCAGAATCCCTCAATCTCCTCCCTCCACCATACTGGGAGTTCTGTATCTTCCCCCTTCTCTCATACCAGGGTCCTCCAGTCTCCCCTCACATTCCAGGGGCTGTGGGTGCTCCCCCATTCCCCTTTCTCTCTCCCTTCCATTGCTCTTCTGTCTGTCTGGGAGGAAAGTCAGTCAGCGTGTCAATATGTTAAGCTAGTGGGAGGACAAGCAGAGATGAGCAAGGGTATTGTTGTGGGTGAAGGTGTTAATGGTTCTTTGATCTATAGCTAATTGCAGATACTAAGGTCTGTGGTTGCGCAGGGTCTCAGTTCTGCTTCCTGTTCCCCCACTTTGAGTTTTCCACTTTCCCCCCCAGATCAACTGAGTTCTGACCATTGATGCCTCGAATATTTCCTGAAATTTTGGAATTGATTGGATGCGGTGTTTAAAAGTTATCTCAGCACAGACAGAGAAACGCTGTCAGGTTGAATGTAAGGCCTTGGAAATTCGGCCAACTAGGATTAGAATCGCCTCTGCAGGGGAAGGAGGGCAATAATGGGATCTCTGATGACTCAGAGATGAGCAAATCAGAGATGAGCAAAGCATGCTGAACCCCTAGTTTGCACAGCTCTGCATACTAGCAGAGAAGGACATCCCAGCACCTAACCTAGAACCACTTGCCTGCAGAGAGAGACGGGCAAAGCCAGAAAGAGAAGCAGACAATAAACAGACCTGTTCACCTGCACAGAGAGGCATGAATTCTAGAAATCCAAAGCCTGCATTAGGATCCAGCCACCTGGACAGAGAAGGAAACCCTGGAGCGTGATACTTGAATTGGAGCCTCCTGCTTCCATTTAAGAAAAGACAAACTAAACCCAGTTATCATAGCTCAGTGCCAGAATCAGTCTCTGCCAGCCAACGCCTGGGAGAAGGTGCTCAGATACCAGGGTGATGGGCTAATTCAGAGATGCCACACGTACGAGCAAATACTAACTTGGGACCTGTGTGCCCCTTGGTTGCTGCTGAGTCGTTTTCTCTCCCCTTTGTGGGGAAACAAGGCTGTTGAGTGAAGCTCACAGTGCTCGTCCTGTTTTACTTCACTGCAAATGGACACAGACCCTGATCCAGATACTAGGTTCCTTTCTCTAGTCTCACCCCTCTGAGCTGGGGGTGGGCTGCTCTGGATCCTAGGGATCCACACAGGGGATAAAGGACCTGCTGCTACTGCTCTCAACTATGTAGCTGAAGCAGTCAAGGCCTGGGGGCATTGGCACTGAAGGGATGGAGTTCCCAGCTTAGCTCCCCCTCAGCCAACCTTGTGTAGTATTTCCACCATGGCTGAAGCAGGTTTCATGCTAATTTGACCAGCAACAAGAAATTGCTTAAAATACCCACCACAGTGATGGTGAGGCTGTGATCTAACCTGGCTACTGTATTCTCTGCCTGCCTGCCACTGCTTCCTGACACTATCTGGGTGCAAGGTGGGGCCTGCTGGCTGTAGGGCTCAGAGCATTTAAATTTCTTGCTGAAACTTTAAGGCCTTGGCAACACTGGTGCTTTACAGTGCTGCAACTTTCTCGCACAGGGGTGTGAAAAAACACACCCCTGAGCACAGCAAGTTACAGTGCTGTAAAGTGCCAGTGTAAACAGTGCCCCAGTTCCCAGCGCTGTAAGCTAATCCCCACGGCGAGGTGAAGTACGTGCAGCGCTGGGAGAGCTCTCTCCCAGCGCTGGAGCAGCGACCACACTCACACTTCAAAGCGCTCCCACGGCAGCGCTCCCACAGCAGCGCTTTGGAGTTTCGAGTGTAGCCAAGCCCTAACTCTTTGTAGCCTTTGCAATTTATTTCTAAATGCCCTGGCTGAACCCAACAATTGAACATATCATCACAATATCCTCAGGACTCAGCTTTCTTGGATGCACACCAGTCTTCTGCAAAGTGCTTTTAGACATGGCCACCCCCTTTAACAGCCCAGTCTCTTTCACCCAGTCTGAAACCAAATCAGTCCAGGAAGGTTTTTGTTCTTTCAGTGTATCTGCTCTCACTTCATTCCTCACTCCTAGCTGCTCATTTCCTTTCTCAGGTGCTTTTTCACAGGTTTACAATTCACATAAAATGTTTCCACTTTGATAGCTGAATGTCAATGAGGTGACTTTTTTTTTTTTTCTCCATTCACGGTGGCTTGTTCTGGCCAGAGACCAACTTGTCATATTCTAACAGCTTGTACTTGAACTGTGGGAAATGTCTTCTGCCTGATCTCTTTGCCATGATCAGTTATGTCTTGCTTTGATATTTCCCATAGATGGTAATCCCATAGGTACGTGGCTGTTACATAGAAAGACTCTTCTACACTGCAGTGGGGCGTTATTGTTTATGGATGTTTGTATTGCAGCAGCACCTAGGAACACATAATAGAAAGACAGATAAGCCCTTCAAGCAGGGATGAAGCGGAAGACCACAGGTAACAGCAGATACACAGACAGGGGAGCCCCAGGAAATAAGACAACATTGGTCTGTGATCTTAGCACTCTGGCTCCCAGGTGGCTGTCAGGGTTTTTGTTGGCCTTTTGTCAAAGGAGAGACTGAAGGAGGTCAATGAGGTGGGTTTGCAAGTGTTCATTGTTTATAGGCTCTGGCTGAGGGGCAGCACATGGGAGAAAGTACAAAGCTGTGGGGCTGCAGCTGACTAGAGCTAAGAACTGGTCAGTAAATGGACTTTTTTCCCCTTGGAAAAAATATTTTTCACTTAAAATTCAAATATCAAAAACTTTCAGCCAACCCCCCTTCCCACCCCACCCACTTTGATCTGATTTGAAAACGCTCCTGTGTGCTTCACGCTCCCATTCTCTGCTATGGGCATCTCCCATGATGCACCACACTCTCCCTTCTTGGAGAAGAGTGTCATGGGAAGTGTAGTCTGGCCTGAGAGCCTGGTTCTTAAGGGCACATACCAGGAATGTGAAGGTAAGGAGTAGTAGTTTTCTCTCCATTATTTTGTGTTACTGATGGAAGGTTTACTCCTTAGCTACCCTTCTCTCCAGCTTGTTCCTGAGTGGTGGCTGTCAACCTTTCCAGACTACTGCACCCGTTTCACGAGTGTGATTTGTCTTGCGTGCCCCCAAGTTACACCTCACTTAAAAAATATTTGTTTAGAAAAATCAGACATAAAAATACAAAAATGTGTCATAGTACACTAGGACTGAAAACTGCTTACATTTTTACCAAAGAATTCTAAAATAAATCAATTGAAATATAAATATTGTACTTACATGTCAGTGTATAGTATCTACAGCAGTATAAACAAGTCATTGGCTGTATGAAATTTTAGTCTGTACTGACTTCCCTGGTGCTTTTCATGTAGCCTGTGGTAAAACTAGGCAAATCTGTAGATGAGTTGATGTACCTCCTGGAAGACCTCTGCGTACCCCCAGGGGTCTGCATACCCCATGTTGAGAACCACTGTTCCAGAGGATCCGGTTGTGTGTCATCACTCTTGACAATGTGTCTACAATTACTAGGCGAGGCCTTGGCTGGGACTCCAGGGCCATATCATGCTTTCCAAGTAATTGAAGTTTTAAGTGTTGTTTCCTCAAATCCTTTCATATGATTGCAATCAGTGGCTTATGGTCAGTTTCATCTTGGAAGCTAGACCATAGAGAAAGTCATGAAACTCTATATAGCCATATGCAAGGCCCTACTGTCTCTCATTCACTTTGCATATGTCTCTTCTTTTCTCTGCCTCAGACTCGTGCCATGTTTAACCCATACAGCCCCTGCTTGGTCTTCATTTTTGAAAGGTTTACCCATTCATGCACTAGCCAGATTCTTTCTATGCTTGTGCCCCAGCTTCACTGATGCCTGACTTTGCTTGTGCTGAACAATCTGTTCCGCCTTGCATTTAGCTGTGATGCTTGGGGTATCTTTCCCAGACACGAAGAAGAGCTCTGTGTTGCTTGAAAGCGTCTCTCTAACCAACAGAAATTCGTCCAATAACAGATATTACCTCACACTCATGCGTCTGACGAAGTGGGTATTCACCCACGAAAGCTCATGCTCCAATACATCCGTTGGTCTATAAGGTGCCGCAGGACTCCTTGTTGCTTTTTACAGATCCAGACTAACATGGCTACCTCTCTGATACCTCACCCACCTTGTCTCTAATATCCTGGGACCAACACAGCTACAAGAAGACTGCACATATGGCCTTGTCTGTGTCATTCACCTTTTGATTTTCTGTAAACTGTTGCCTTCCTTGTTTAACTCGTGTTTACAGCTGTGTGCAGGGACATCCCTAGACATTGTGGTGCCCTACACAGCCCCTCCATGGGCCTCCACGGAGGGGGAGAGGGCGCTGCTCCCAAGGTCTGTAGCGGGCAGGAGCAGACTTGGAGGGCAATGGGAAACCACCCCCCAGCACAAGCCAGCAGAGCGGAGTGGGCTGGGGCCAGGTCACTCTACTTCCTGCTGCCCGGCGACTGCAGGCCGGGCCTGAACCCAGACTCATGGGGCAGCAGGAAGTGGAGTCACCTGGCTCCAGCCCACTTTGCTCTGCTCTCCTGGCTCCCGGCTCCCAGCCTTGGGACGGAAGGGAGGAACCACCCCCCAGCACTCACCAGCGGCACGGCTGGAAGCTAGCTGGGGCCAGGTCACTCCACTTCCCGCTGTCTGGTGAGTGAAAGCTGCACCTGACCCCTGCTGCAGTCTCCCAGGACCTAGCTCAGGGGAAGGGGTGGAGAGGGGGCGGGGCTATGGCAGAGCATGGGTGGGATGAAGCGAGACAGAGCAGGGGCAGGGGCAGCTTTCCTGGCCGGCTCAGCCAGCCGAGGGAATTGGGCTGGCTGCTGGAGGCTGGTGCCTCGGGGCGGCTCTAGGTATTTTGCCGCCGGAAGCATGGCAGGCAGCTGCCTTTGGCGGCATGCCTGCGGGAGGTCCCTGGTCCTGCGGATTCGGCGGCATGCGTGCGGGAGGTCCACCGAAGCCGCGGGACCAGCGGACCCTCCACAGGCGTGCTGCCAAAGCCAACCTGTCTGCCGCCCTCACAGTGACCGGCAGAGCACCCCCCACGGCTTGCCGCCCCAGGCATGCACTTGGCGTGCTGGTGCCTAGAGCCGCCCCTGCTGGCACCCCATGAAGCTGCATAGTTTGCATATGTGTAAGGACGGCCTTGGCTGTGTGCTCTAGGCCTCTCTCTAGGCCGGGCCTTTACACGTCTTTCTGCATCATTATTTTGCTTGCTAAATGCCTGTTGCTTTCTCTGGGTCCCTGCATAGCTTTTCCTAGGTCTTGGCTACGCTGGCACTTTACAGCGCTGCAACTTTCTCGCTCAGGGGTGTGAAAAAACACACCCCTGAGCGCAGCAAGTTACAGCACTGCAAAGCGCCAGTGTAAACAGTGCCCCAGGACTGGGAGCACGGCTCTCAGCGCTGCAAACTAATCCCCACAAGGAGGTGGAGTACCTGCTCTCCCAGCGCTGACACCGTGACCACACTTGCACTTCAAAGCGCTGCCATGGGAGCGCTCCCGCGGCAGTGCTGTACGGCTGCAAGTGTAGCCATACCCCTAGGCCTCTGTATTGCTTTAGCCCAGAGCTTTTGTCTTTTAAGGAAGGAGTCATTTAATATTCCAGAGTCACAAGTTATTTTTGTTCCTCCTCCACCCCCTTCTTTCTGGGTCCTTCTCTATGAAATGTCTTTCCCAGGTACCATTCCTTTCTAAGGGCACAGTGATCCTCCAGCCGCTCCATTGCTCCTCAGAACAGCACGTGTTTCATACACCCATTGCTCTAATAGCTGTCGCCACCAAGCAAGCCCACTTCTTAGCTTCCCTTCCAGGCCCCAGCCCCTAGGGCTTTCCTGTAGAATTAGAGCAGCTCCTCCCAGCAACAGAGAAACCAGGAGCCAGTTGGCCTTCAGCCTCTTTGCCTCTGCTCCCCAACTGCCAGGACACCTTCCCTGGGCCACATTCCATCCCCTATCCTGTTGAAGAAGAAATGCCGTTTGTGTTCCACCCATCCCCTACCATGTTCTCCTGGCAGCCTGGGCAGCCGCAGCAAGGATCAGCCCACGCTCACTGGGAATGCCATTCTACATGCGATGCTATGTGGCATGCAGCAAAGGCACAGCTCTGTCACCAGAATACCCTCCCTCGGAGGCAGCTGTCCCAGCCGTGCAATGCGCATGCTGCAGGAGGCAATAAGGAGCTGCTGACCCCAGGCAAATGCTAACTGGGGCCAGGAATATAACTTCCCTGGGAAAGTGGGGACAAAACACAGGGGCTCTTGCTTCCAAAGCACCTCTCTACCAGCAGCCAAAGGAGAAGCTCCTTGAACCTTTGCATAGACTAGATTCAAGGCCACAAGGGACCCTTGTGATCATCTAGTCTGACCCCCTATTTAACATGAGGCCACTGAACTTCCCCCAGATAATTCCCAGAGCAGATCTTCTAGACAAACATCCAAGCCTCATTTAAAAATTGTCAGTGATGGAGAATCCATCATAACTCTTGAGAAGTTGTGTCAATGGTTAGTTACTCCCACTGTTAAAAATGTACACGTTATTTCCAGTTGGAATGTGCCTAGCTTCAGCTTCCACGCATTGGGCTGTGTGATACCAGGAGAAGTGGCTGAGCATAGGTGAGACTTAGCTAGCAAGACCCTCTGAAACACACCTGCTTTTCCAAGTTGAGATGCAGGCTAACATAGTTAGCTAAATTTAGCAAGTGGAGCCAATGCCTGCACATAGTTGAGTTTAGTTCAGCCTTAACTAGCTTATATTAACTAAGCCTGACCTAAACCTGACCTTTTCCCTAGTCATTTAAGGCTTTTTCTAGACCACAGTAGAGGGCCCATAACACACACATGAATAGTTCTGAGTCCATCCAAGAGACTGGGTGGGACACAACAGTCCCACTAGCCAGCTTAGCTCCAGTAGTGAATTCCAGCAGCTGGCGATATGCTGCTGCAGCATTATTTCCTCTTAGCCACCCCGGGTGTTTTGGTGAGCGCTTCCTTTTTTTGCTATCACAGCTCAGGGCGGACAGAGGCTGCCCCAGGTATGTCTCAAGTAAGAAAGAGCGTATATGATTTTTCTTGTTAATCAGGTTACAAGGGTAGGTTTCTCCCTACCCACTGATGGAATTATGCTTAGCACTTAGTCTGGATGCAGTTTAACATTAGAATCAAATCCCCACCAGCTAACAGGCTTGTAAAATTAGATTAGATTAGGCCTTTCCAAAACAAAACAAAAGAGCCCACACCCACACTGCCACTGCCACACCCACACTCATCCCTCTCCAGGTTAGACACCCCTGCTAGCCAGCTCTGCCTGAGGCATTGGCCTGTAGAAATCCACCCTCTCTTACTCTTCTTTCTTTCTGAATGGGCAAGACCCAGTCTCAGGGCCCAAAGCACAGGGCAGTTTACACCTGTACAAAGCAGGAGCCAGGCTGGCAGCACTTCACACTCCCTCTGTGTGGGTGGAATTACAAGGTGCAGTCTATGCCCTCTCCATCCTGCTCCCCTTTCCCAGGCCTTGAACCCCCCAGCCCACAGGCAGGGTCTGGCCTGGGGGGGTCAGGTATGAGGGGGACATGTGGCGCTTGAAATTGGCATGACATCCACAAAGAGAAGCCGATGGCCAGCTGCTCCCCAGGCGCCACTGATCACACGCTCATGATCTCCTCTAGCTCTCTGGGACACCTAGATCCAGGCTGAGATGGGTCCCTCCCACCATGGTTCTTAGTTAATGTCATTTCATATCTGGGAGATCGCCTATGTAGGTGCAGCTTATCTGAGTCCTTGTGAGGATCCTCACTGACTCTCCTGGCTCACTTCACCCCCTTATTCTGCTCCGTTCATTTTTCGATCAGTGAATTGGGGGCTGCAGAAGCCCTGTTAGGCCCGATCTTATCCACCTTCCAGGGTCTAACACAGGCTTGTTCCCTCTATGGGTCCATCTGTACTGCAGTTAGACCTATGGCTGGCCCCGTGTCAGCAGACTCAGGCTGAGGCTAAGAGGCTGTTTAATTGCCATGTCCCTTGCGGCTCCAACTGCAGCCAGGGCTCTAGGTCCCTCCCACCTTGCAAGGTCCTAGAGCCTGGACTCCAGTTTGTCTTTCTCCCAGCCCCTCAGGGTGCTCCCTGCTCCTTTCCCAGCAGCCACTCCCAGGCCTGGAGTCTTTTCTCCCAGGTCTCCTACACCCTCCTCCTTGCTCTCTGCAGCCTTCTCCAGGTGCCACTGTCTGTTGTCCCCAAGGATCTCACTACCCAAGCCCTTCCCTGAGTTATATGACCCCTTTTCCCCAGCTGGGGAGGCAAGTTAAATACATAACAGGTGGGGCTGAGACCCATTACCCCTTAAAGGGCCAGCCACCCTGTGACATTCCTGAGGATCCAGGCTTTGGCCGGGCTGATGTTACAAGTCCAGCCTGATAACAGGGCTTGCCCAGTGTCATAGCTTTCCTACTCAGATTTGAACCTTAGCGTTCATAAACTGAGAAGCTAGCATGAACCCTCTAAGCTCAATTACCAGCTTAGATCTGATAGCCTGCCACCAACCAGGAATTCCAGTGCCTGGTACACTCTGGTCCCCCCAAAACCTTCCCTGGGGACCCCAAGAACCCAAATCCCTTGGATTCTTAAAACAAGGAGAAAATAAACCATTTCCCCCCCCTTTACCCTCCCAGGTTCCTGAGATACTGATCTAACTCTTTTGAAATTCTAATTCCCCTTTCCCGCAGAGGCACCACAGATTCAAGGAAAACAGAGAGAGATTCTACCTTCTCCCCCCCCCCTCCATCTCCCCTCCACCAGTCCTAGGGAGTTATCCCCATTCCCTGGGATTAAAAAAAGGGGAAAACAAGAAAGAAATTCCAACAGGTTTAAAAAGAAAAGCTTTATATAAAAGAAGGAAAAAGACATAAAAACATGATCTCTGCATTAATGTGACAATATATAGGGCTATTGCTTAAAGAAAAAGTATGAAATAAACAGCCCTTATCAAAAGATATCCAATTTAAACATTCCAGCAAACTACACACATGTAAATACAAAAAACCCAACAACAGCCTATTGTTTTTCTACCTTTGACATCAAACTTGGAAACTGAAGATTAGAAGCTGAAGATAGATAAGACCCCCTCATAGCTGAGAGACAGACAAAAGACACAGACCCAAACATTCCATCCCTGAGCTTTGAAAAATCCGGTTTCCTGATTGGTCCTCTGGTCAGGTGTTTGGTTCCCTTTGTTAACCCTTTACAGGTGAAAGAAACATTAACCCTTAGCTATCTATTTATGACACCCAGTCTCTCAGGGCAGGCTTTGCCTAAAATGACGTACTGATTATCTAGAGGACTAGAGCACCACAGAGCTACAGCCATAAATATCCTCCACAGTACAAGTGCAGCACTATTCCCCAGGGTGTGAGTCATTGCAGCGCTCACCCAAACAGGGAAGGAGGTACAACAACATTAATGCAGGGCAAGCCATGCGGGGTCTAATTTATGGAAGACTGATGAAGTTCTTGAAATGCAATAAATCTCCCCTGGATATAAAGTTGTTCTAAAGATAACATGCTGCTGAGGGTTAGCACGTTCTCCTCTAGCTTAAGGAGCTTTATTTATTGTATAATTGGACAGAACAATCTAATCAGAAATCAGCCCTGTAAATCCTTGCCCAGATGAGAAAGGGTTGGTCTCCTCAGCCAGGGATTGCTCTGGGTTAATACAAGGAGAGGTTTGGGTCCTGGGAATTCAGAATCCCCACATCTGTGCCTGAAGAGGGGGAACATGTGCGTGCACACTTCAGTGTATTGTTAATGGTTATTTAACATCTATATTACAGTGGCACCCAGAGAGTGGGGACCCATGGTGTTAGCAAAGACAGAGTATCCCTGCCCCAAGGAGCTGACGCCTAAGGAGCTTACAGTCCAGGTTAGGATATGAGGTTTTTAATAAAATTAGCTAATGCTTGTGACGATTCTAGCATAGACAGGGCAAGCTGTATTTGTAAGTGTGTTAACTGATGGAGGGGAGGCCTAGGCTCCCACCTGGGGGTGGGGCTCGCCCCACTGAACTGAAGTATTATGATCATTTGTATCATGGTATGGCCGAGAAGCCCTAGTCATGATCCAGGACCGCATTGTTCTAGGGACTGTATAAACCCAGTCAGAAGGGCTGGGCCCTGCCCAAAAAGTGTATTATCTAGGTACAAGGTGATGACTGTTCCCTAGTAAAGACACAGGTTAAGGTGATTTAACATGTTTAAACTCACCCTCACTTTCTGTTGGCCACTGTCCCTACCCTATACAAATCCAAAGAACGGTGCTCCTAGAACTGTGTCTGCTTCACTCCAGCCAGCCTGTGTCCAGAACACTCTGCACGTACCAGTCAAGCGAAGTCTGAAAATCACTGCTGTGAAATGCAGGCAGTACAGCTAATTCACCGGCTGTGCAGTGGAAAGAGATTAGTATCAGCATAGAGTGTTAGTGCAAATATGATGGCACCGATAGTACATTTATGGCTGCAGTTACATTAGCTTCATAGTTGCCTCATCCCCCAACTTGCACCTAACAAAAGTTTTAAGGAAAATACACAGTACCGGGGTGCTAGCAACGTTATTAAAGTGCAGCGGGGGAGAGTCTGTTGCATTTCTAAGGCTAATTCCCCACATGCCCTCCCTGGGCTGCTCTGGGGAAAGTGAAAGCCCCCCCCCCGCTGTATTTTAAGGGAATGCTTGGGGTTTGAAGGAGTCTGGGCAGCCTCCGGGGGCTTCCCTATGGGCCCCAGGACTGCTTTGCGTCTGCACAGCCCTGCATGATGCAGCGCTGCTCCCAACATGCTAGAGCTTGGGAAGGGGTCCCCTGTGATCCCCAGGGTCTGCACCACACCAATCCTCCCTCTGCGAGAGCCAGGGCTTTTATGGGCCCTCTGTGCTGTTCAGTCCTCTGACCTAGTAAAGGGGCCAGAGCTGGGGTGATGAACCCACTCACAAGGGAACTTAATGTGTAAAGCGCCAAAGGAATACAAAGAACCGAGAGACACTGCAAGACAATGGGAACGACCTTGCAGGAAGTTACACACATATGGAACGGTGTGGAAAAGCTGGTGTGACTTTACATTGTATTATTTGGGAAACAGACCATGTAATTAGCCTGCAGTGCGATGCATACACACATGGGATAGAGTTAAGGTTGAATGTGCAGCCTTAACTTTGGCATTTCTGTAACCTGAGCAGCCTCATAACTTCCTGCTATTGTTATACATTATAATATATTCCAGTTTTTTTTTAAAAATCCATGTTAACTGCTGTAGTTAAGGTCACATAGCAGTTTTCATTTTAACCTCTGTTTTCCACCACTCATAACTTTCTGAAACTTTCCCCTTTTGGCGTTAGTCATCCTGGCTTGGTCTCTGCTCCAAGGGGAATGCATTGTCCAAGCAAAAGGGTTCTGCTGTTAGTGAATATGAAGCGAGTGGGGTGAAAAAATACCCCTGACACTTTCCCTATTATAAAAATAATTTTTGCAACCTTTTTAAAATGTGTCCTGCCACTGAGCCTGGGAAGGCAAGATTTGGTGCTTCCTTGCTACAGAGGAAACAGGCTTGACTTTCACTGTGGTATAAGCCCTTAGAAATCACATTTCCAACTCTCATAAGTCTCCTAATATGTGTTGTGTTTCTTATAGCCCCAGCTCTTGGAGTCATGGGATTCCATGTTTCAGAGTAGCAGCCATGTTAGTCTGTATCCGCAAAAAGAACAGGAGTACTTGTGGCACCTTAGAGACTAACAAATTTATTTGAGCATAAGCTTTCATGGGCTACAGCCCACTTCTTTGGATGCAACGAATGATGATTCTCATGGAATCATGGGATTCCATGAGAATCATAACTTGCATGGAAAGGAAAAAGTAACTTTCATGGTTGCAGAGAAAAGCTGCAGAGTGTGAACTCTGAAGACCAGGACCCTCTCATGTCAACAAAAAGCACCACAAACATTTTACTGTTTATAGTCTCATGGTTTTTAAGCCAATCTCATGAGCTTTGGCTGCTGGGGATGGGTCAAACCTACGGTTGCCAAGCCTCCAGGATTGGCCTGGAGTCCCTCAGAATCTGCATTGATCTCCCAGTGACTGCTGAAAGCAGTCCAGGAGATTTTAATAGGATATTTTAAGAAAATTACATTACATCATGTTGGGGAAAAAAAGTCTCCCAGAATAGCTTCATTCAGAGCTGGCAACCCTACATCCCATACTCAGCATGCACAATTGAGGTTTTCTCACTGAGTTTGCAAAGTGCAGAGCGAAGGATGTCGTCACTGTTACAAGTCAAGTACCTAGCGAAAGGTCCAACCAGCTACATTGAGTAGGGCTAGCAGGGGAAAAGGCTCCTGCAGATCTTGTGCAGCGCAAAGGGGCTGCCCTGAGGTGTTTGCATAATATCAAAGGAAGCCCAGGCACGCGCGCACACACACACATACCTACCTCTTCCCTTTACTGCCCCAAGGGAACCTGATGGGGAACCAGCAGCAAACAAGTATGCCCAGTACTCAGACAAAACAGGTGGCGGGGGGGAGAGGAGGGCCGTGGAAGACCCAGATCTTTTGATGGGGATTGTAAAGAGCCAGAGCTGTGCCAGATTCAGCTGCTAAGAGGTAACCCACTGCTGCCACCTGGCTGGGGCATGAGGCACCTGGATTAATTCCCTGTTTGAGTGAGTCTCATGCAGAGGGAGCATAAGCCAGGATCTCTGGGTTGGCAGATTAAACACCCCGAGGGACACTCGCTGGCAGATGGCTCTTGGCCCAGAAGGGGGCAGGCCAGACAGAAGGGCTGCATTTTCAAAGCTGGTCCTGTCTGATCACTGAGAAGGGCGATATCACCCCGGCAAACAATTCTACCTGGAGAATTCCATGAGAGGCAGTAATGGGTGGTGGTTAGAATAGGGAGTCAGGACAGCTTTGCTAGTGACGTGCTGGGTGACCTTGGGCAAGTCACTTCAGCTGCCTCTGACTCAGTTTCCCCATACGTAACATGGGATGATAACTCACTCATCCCCCTGTGGGGAGCTGTGACAGTTGGGTCAGTGCTTTTTGATCCATGTGCTAAAGGCACAAGAGGGCAAAGGGGAGATACATCACCAATGAGTTCTGGTTGCTTTTGTCCAGCGATTATATGAAGCATCAAGTTTGGATAGGGTTGCATCCCAGGAGTCAAAAGCTAACGAGGGGCTAGTGACAGCAGCCTGGGTTTGTGAAGAACAAAGCTGGTCAGAGCAGCCTGAGAACCACTGGTGACGGGGTCACAAGCCTTGTGCGTAGGGGGAAGCGTAGACGTGGTATATTTGAGGACTTCGGTAACTCAGACATAAGTTAGGGCTTTGTTATAGAAGTGGATGGGTGAGATTCTGTGGCCTGCATTGTGTAGGAGGTCAGATTAGATGATCATAATGGTCTCTTTTCACCTTAAAGTCTGTGAGTCCACATGGTGCATCACATACACACTCATTGGAGGGTGTCCTAAGGTCCCACTCACCGCAAAGGCACCTCCTCCTGGTTGCTCCAGGGATCGGCTCCACTCATGTCCAACGTGCTCTGCTGCTGCCCATTTGCATACCCTGCTGCCTCTTTCTCTGCAGCTTGGCCCTCCTGCCAGGTCACCCTTATCCTCCCCTTCCAGGATTGCAAAGTCCCACTGGACGACTGTCCTAGGCAGTCTGCTGCTCCACTGCCTGATCTGCACCACTTCCCCACTGACTGGTAGGGGAAACTGGGCCCAGGCACTACTCCAGGTTCTAACCTAGGGACCCAACAACCAGCAACGTGGTCTGCACTGTCCCAAACCTGGCTGCTGTTTCCCCGGCTACTCCTACTTCACTTCTAGCAGGTTCTTTGCCTTTATCCTCCTTTGGGTAGGTCCCTCCACCAGGGCCACAAGTCACCTCTCCTCCTCGCCCTTTCTACAGCCAGAGACTGGCTGCAGGCCTCCACGCTGCAGCCCCTTCTGCTTTCCTCTCCCTGGCTTTATTGTAGCCCCACCTACTTCTTCTTAGCTGGGCTCCATCCCCAGGCAGGTGTTGCTTATCCAGTCTCATTCCCCCCTAGTGCAGCCTATTGAGTTAATTAGTCCCCTTCCCAAGGCGGGTGTGTGGTGAACAGAGGATAAGGGGGCAGCACGCATAGGCTCTGCTACAGCTAGGCCCATGTGTGCGCTGGCGAACTCCCCCTAGAACAACACCCTTCTGCTCTGGTTTCTGAATAGGGGGGTTTGTCGTGGGCTGGGGGCTTGATTTTTCTTCCCCCCCCCCCCCCAAACTTTAAATGAAAACAGCCATTTTCTGGTGGAAGTGGTTGTTCAGTCAGCGAGGTGTTTTCCCTCCACAGTCACTGGGCCTGGCTTTGCTCTCTGGGTGCTGGCACCTTCCCCCTGGAGAGGAGCTGGCTCTAATGGGTTGCTCCCACTCCAAACGGTCAAGGCCCCTTCGGCCTTCTCTGTCCCCTGTGCAGGTGAAGCAGCCAGCTCCAGCTGGTGCACTGCCCTGGGGCCAGCTGTTTGCAGCCACCTGTGCTTGGCATTAAGTAGTGCAACAGCCCCACTCAGCTCAGTGCCTAGGGGGAATCTGGCTGGGCAGCAGGAGCTGAGCTGCTCAGGTCCAATCAGAACCAAATTCTGCCCAGCTCTCCAGCCTTTCCCTAGCCCTTTCTCCAGGCGGCCACTGGCCTCGTGCTCTCATGCAGGGCTAGCTCCTCCTCCCCAACTACCCTGTCCTCCCAATGCACCCCTCCCCCAGGCTGGTTCTTGGCTCAAGGGGAGGCCACGCCCATCAGGAATGCAGGCCAGGAGAGGATGGGTCCTAGCAAGGCAGGACTCAGGCCAGGCACTGCTCTCATAACCCTGGGGTGGGATTGGGGTGGATGTTACTGCTAAAATGATCAGCAGTGAAATAATTGACAGTCCATTCAGCTGTCATCTTTAGGCCTCAGAGTCAACAAAATCCCATTGAGATGATTGGGATCCAGTCACACCTCTCAGAGTTACTGGGACAAATCCATCCCTTGTGTAATGCCAGTGGGTGCCTCGGATGAGTCTGACCTGTGTGCAGACTTGCAGAGCCAACGCTGCATTGGGCCATGCTCAAAAGGTGCCTGCGAATCAAAACTGGAATGTGATTTTGTTTCTTTTAATGAAAGTCACAACCCCCCTCCCCCATACACATCTCAGGGGAGTGTTAGCTCAGAAATATACAGGCCACTTCTTAAAAGTCAACATTGCCCATTTCAGGGCAGATCATGTTCGTTAATGTGCTGAGCCCACCACCCAACCGGCCTTCCACGCGCTGGCTGGATGAAATGCAAAGCCAGCCATGGCAAGTGTCCTGAAGAGGCTCCTAGGACAACGGAACATCGCATACGGGAGTGGGTCTGTCCTGGCACAGCTGAGCTGCACGCTCACTTGGGGTCTGTCTACACGGCAGCTGGCAGTGAGCCTCCCAGTCCAGACTCGCACTAGCAGGGCTCACACTAGAGCACTAACAGCAGCAGCTAAGGCAGAGGCTCAGGCTAGTCCCCTGAGCTTAAGCCCACCCTATCCACTGGCTCTGAGCTTGGGTGACATGCCTGAGTCACGGCTGCTGCTACTAAGTGCACAGAGCTATTCTGAGTGTGCTAGTGTGAGCTCCTATCCCCAAGACACTCTTCGCAGGCTGGGAGGCTCACTGGGGAACAGCCACACGGTAGAAGCATGGGGCTCAGATGCCAAGCGTTCCTTCCCCCCCATTCTTGGGGCCACTGGCTCAGCCCTCAAACCATGTTTTTAATGGGCTATTTGGTACAGAACATATGCACTATGACAGCACTTTCTCCCTGGACCACCACCCGTTCTAACCCAGAGCCTCCCACCCTCCCCAGACTAAGTCCTGGGCCGTCCCAGCCAGTGCCCTGCCCCAGTCCCGCGCCCATCGCTGGGGCAGGCAGAGCTCAGTGCCGCGCTGACACTTCTGGGAGGGCGAGCAGAGGGTGGGAAGGGTGGCTGGGTTCTTGCTGGCAGGAGCAGGGGGAGCTGCTGCTGGGAAAAGAGCAGCCTGGCGGGCTCCTACTCAAACCCAGGCCCCGGGGAAAGGCAGCGCAGTGCCAGGGCTGAGAACAATCACTAGCTGTCAGAGTGCGCAATGGAGTGAGGTGACCTAGCGGGAGGGAAGGGGGGATCTCAGCAGGGCCAGCAAGATCAGAGCTGCCGAGTAAGCACCTGCAGCCATGCGCGCAGCAGGAGTAATTTATACGCTGATCTGCAAACCTCCCCTGCTCAGCTCGTTTTCTCCCAGGATGTGGTGACAGCGGGGCTTGCTCGTGCTCTCACAGCAGCACTAGTGATAAAGGGTCCCTGAAAAGGTGGAGGGGAAAACGAGTGCTAGGCCAGCAGCAAGGCACAGGGCGCAGACAGCTGGGGGGGGGCTGTGCACTCCCCTCCCCAGGCTCCCAGGCCAGGCTGGCCTCCCTCCTGCTCCATCAGTGGCTCCAGCCGCAGCCCTAGAAAGGCCCAGGGGCAGGTCCTCCGTGGCCCTGCATGCAGTGCCCACCTTGGGGGCGAGCCAGTCACCCATCAGGCTGCGCTCCACGCACCAGTGCCCTAGGGCAAAACCGGTCATTCTGAACCACTTCAGCCAGAGACATGCAAAGACTGAGAGAGAGAGACGCGCACACAGGCAGAGACACTCACCTGGGCAGAGAGGCAGACACACACTCTTAGGGGCAGGCACACAGACGCACACAGGCAGACAAACATGGGGTGTGGCACTTGGGCAACCCAGTTCTTCCAGAACAAGCTGACTCCATCCTAAGGAGCATATTCCCAGATTCCAAGGCTCGAAGGGACTATTGTGCTCCCCGGTATAACAGAGGCCAGAGAACTGCCCCACATTAATTCCTGGAGCATGTGGCAGCAGCCTTTGCCATCGTCACTGAGTCACCATCTCTCCCCTCCAGGTGGGATGTACTGTAAGACGCCCTTTGTGCATCTACCACATGACCTGGCCAAACTACCAGAGCCGCCTCTGTTTTCCAGAGGCTACAGCGTGCTGAGCCGTGTGATGCAGCCCAGACACAGCAATACAACCTTTCCCCAGGGACTCCATCTTGCTACAGGATGGCTTGTGTGCTTTGAGCCCCTATGCAACTGGAGGTATAACTCCTGGTAGGGCCACGCAGGCCAGACAGGGTGGAGAGCAGGAGCCTGGCTAACAGCTGCTCCCACCAGGCCTCCTGGCACGGTAATGAGTCAGGCTAACAACCTGGCCACACAAAAATGAACCCACCCAGAAGCAAGCAGAGCCTGTCACAGATCTACAGACACATGCGCATTTGGGGAAAAGTGACACACGCTTGCTTGCAGGCAGGTACGGCCACACAGCCAGACCCAGAGAGGACAGAGTCATGCTGATAGACAGACTCACATGGACACGCCCACACACCTGGCTCTGCTGTGGTAGGTACCAGGTGAGATGTGCAGCCTCGCTGCTCTTCCCCTGCAGCTGTGTTGTTCTGCTCTCGTACAGTTGCCTTCCATGGAGCTGTGCTGCAGGCTGGATCCTGGGGGTGACAGGGATGCCAATGGGAGCAGACAGCGCTGCCTGTTCTTGCTGAGCCCTGAATGATCCTCTGCACACAGGGGCACTCCCTGAGCTGGCTTCGTTCACCGCTGTGGAGTGGATTCATCATCCTTGGCCTCTCCTCAGATTCATCCACTTGCCAAGGAGACCTGCTGGCTCCAGCAAGGATGCGGGTGCTTCGACTCAGAGCAGGTAGGGGGCACTCAGAGTGCCCATCTCCCTGGCAGATGGGCTGGACTGACAGCTGTGATGCCAACGCCTTCAGTCTATACACTGAGTCGGGACAGCAGCCTTGTGGAGAGGGCACTGCACTGTAAGGCCCCTGTGGGCCAGGCCCCCTCAGCTGGCCGACACATGGCCTGCAGCTCTGTGTGTGTATGTGGCAATGCCTCTTTTCTTCATGTGTGTTTTGCTCAACAGGGGGTACCCTGGGCAAAACTGAGAAATGGAACCATGGACACTGTGGTGACAGGGTGCAGCGGGTCTGCAAAAGGCCCACTCAGGGCCCCAGAAACAAGGTCAAGGAGATGAGCGCAGGGAGATTTTAAATGTGCAGGCCGGGTAAGGGCAGAGCACTCTGGGGGTGACGTTTGTAGTGCCAAGGCTCCATTCAAAGGCCTGCTACATCTACAGGGTCCTCTCCAATTCACTTTCAGTGCTGGCAAAGTGCAGGATGGCTTGCGGGGGGTGGGTGGGGAGCAGCCAGAGGAGTGAAAGCTGTGCAGGTTGGTGGACTGTGTCTCTGGCTCAAACAGAAGGCCCCTTCTCTGCTCCAGTCCAAGCCACGGAGTACTGCACAGCCCATGTGCGCTGATGCCCCATGGGTGCAACACCTGGGGGCTCAGTGCCAGCCCAGGGGACCGGCCTGCTTTCCCTTGAGGAGGTGACTCACCCCTCCCTGACGTGTCTGGTCAAACATGGCCAGTTCCCCAAGGGCTCCACACACACCATGGCCGAGTTCTCCAATTGTAAGCCCCAGCCTAGACTCGCCACAGGACCACAGGGGGACAGCTGGGAAGGAAACAATTTCCCACCCTCTTTGGGCTCCTGAATGACCCAGAGTAGGTCTGTCCTGGCACAGCTGAGCTGCACGCTCACTTGGGGTCTGGGCCAGTGGCCTCAAGAATGGGGGGGAAGGAACGCTTTCCTTCCCAGCTGTCCCCCACAGCTCAGGTGCAAGGAGGTGGAGCTCAGCAGCATGATACAAACAAGGGAAGTAGATGGCCGTAGGCATCCCCCTCCCCTCCCCACACTCTGCTCTGGTTGCTAGTACTTCAGCTTGCCAAAGTTTTGGAGCATCACCTTCCCTGCTGCAGCCCCTTCTCACACCAGGGAGCCCTTCTCCCTCAATGTATTTCATGCTGGCCATCTGTGGAGCCTGTAAGCTTTGGGGGAAAGACTGGTCCCTCTTCTACATCTTACGCAGCACCGTGCACAAGGCAGCACTTCAACATCGACTGCTAGCAGCCACAAGGACAATGTGGTTTAGTGGGTAGGGCCCTGGCCTGAGTTCAGCTCCTGGCTGTTGCATTAGCCTGCTGGGTGAGCCGGGGCAAGCCACTTTACTGCTCTGTGCTTCAGTTTCCCCATCTGTAAAGCAGTTTGAACTCTACAGATGGAAAGCGCTAGAAGAGCAAGGGGTTGTTAGTGGACTGTGCCTCCCATGGTATCACCAGCTCCAGGGAGTCAATCTAGTGCCTTGAGTTAATTTCACATCACAGGGGCTCCTTGATCTTCTCATCTCAGGGGTGTTTCTTACAGGGGGTGGTGCCGGGCCCACAGCTCAGCAGTGCCTGATATCTGCTCCCTCTCACTTTGGCTTTGCCTTTCTTCACCAACACACCCAAAGGCCTTTCACCCCCAGCCCCCTCTCTGAAGCACTGGCTTGTAATGTTGAAGGCCAATGGGGTGGGAGACTGTGGCGGCAGGAAATGGGCATACGCCAGCTCAGAGGGGTTGCATGGATTACAATAGCACAGTAGCTGGTCAATTAAATAAGACTGGGCAAGCAGCCTATGCGGTCTCAGAAAGCTGCCACCCAGCGGGGAGCTAGTCCCTTTGGCTATGAGATAACAGTGGGGCCCAGAGGCCAGGCAGGTATCTGGGCACCACTGGAATCCCAATAAGGAGTTAGAGGCAGCATGGTCTAGTGGGTAGGTCAGTGGACCAGGAGTCATGTGACCTATAGACTACTTGAGCTCTGCCACTGAGCTCTTGTGTGATCTTAGACACGTCACCTCCCATTTCTGGGCATGTTCCTCTCACCGTCTTTTGAGAGTGTAAACATCTGAGGCCAGGGAGGCTCTGGCACATGGAGTCGCTGAGCCCAGCTGGGGCTGTCTAAATGCTAGTGCACTACAACTCCCACAACACCTCCAGTAACATAAAGGCGCCAAGGCACTTTATTCTCTTCAGGGTCGTTCACACAAACTGGAGCCACACTGGCTTTAGACAAGATCATGTGCGGTGTAAAACATGAGGAAATAAATGACATCATGAATAAATTAACTTGTGGGAGGGACTCTGAGAGGAAGTGAGTGCTGCATTGCAAGGCAGATTTGAAACAAGGCGGAGAGCCAGTAAGGCTGTGCACTCAAGGAGACTGCCCCGGAGAGCAGCAGAGGAGAAGGCTCTTGCATGGCTGAGACTGGAGAAGGGATGGGGGAGGGAGGAGATGGCAGTCAGGGGAGTGGGTACAGGAGGGAGATAAGGAGAATTCAGTCCTGGGGATGGAAAGACTCTGATCACTGAGTTAGCCCAGCTCCCTGGGGCAGTGTAGGGCTGTGACTAAGGTGAGCAAATCCAGGAAGAGATCCAAGGAACTTTCCGTGTCCTGCTCGGATTTGTTCCACTGCCTCTGCTGGCTTCAGGCTGGGGGCACTCAGAGCAGAAGCTGGCCCCAAGGGGTGAGTTTCACCTGGATCTCCCATGGCCCCAGGGGAGCTGTGTGAGAACAGGCTGCTGGTGACACACGGCTCTGTATGTAAGGGGATATAGGGGGCTAGCATCTAATACACACTGAGAGGGGCCTTGGGAAGGGCTGGGAATCTTGGCTCCATTCCCCGAGTACCTTTCAGCCTTTGCAGTCATAGTGCCCAGCTCGGCTCTAACTTCCTGCACTGGGGCTGGATGGGGTGGCCTGGCATGTACATTACACGCCTAGACAAGGCTCACTTCCTTCAACATCAAAATTCAGCCACCGCTCGGGAGCCAGGACTGGGGGTACCGGATGGGAGCAAGAAACTAGGCTGCTTGCACGGAAGCACCATGAGCAGCACCGCACCCCCAGGCAGTGCCCGCAAACCTTGTGCCAGTCTTGTCTCCCTTTCTGCCCTCACCAATGAGCGGGGGATGGGCAGGCAGGCTGTGCTGTGGGGCTTCCAGGTAATGCTCAGTCGGCTGCGGGCGTTGTGCTAGTGGAGGTTGTGAGAGACTCTGGTGAAGTACAGATGGGACCAGGTGCTCGCCCAGTCAGGGGTGGGGGAATCAGGGCAGAGCACTGCCTCCTGGAGGAGTGTGCACAGCCCGGTAGGGCAATAGCAGGGCAGGGGCAGGTCAGATCCTTGCTATGGGATGCCTGGGGGTGTAACTGGGCACATTAGCCAAGTCCGCAGACCCAGACAGTGGGTGAGCAGGGGCCAGGTCAAGCCCAACAGCCAATCCCAACACAGCTGCAGTATCAACTCATGCTGGACACGCCCAAGGGATGGTTAGGAGGCCAGCACAGTCTGAGGCCCAAGGCAAGGGCCCCATGCCCACCCTGGACACAAGCTGGCCCGTCAGTGCCTTGGGGAGCTCAGAGCTTCATGGGGTGCAAACCAGCCTGTCCACACTGCACCCCAGAACTGCAGCCCATGCCCATCCCTACTCTAGTGCAGCTGGGGCCACAGGCTAGAAGGCAGGCAGGCTCCCCTTGGTTTGTGAGACCCCGCGCTGGCCCACTGAGCCTTCCCACACCCAAATATATCAGAGGGATAAATATCAGGGAGGGAGAGGAATTATTTAAGCTCAGTACCAATGTGGACACAAGAACAAATGGATATAAACTGGACACTAGGAAGTTTAGACTTGAAATTAGATGAAGGTTTCTAACCATTAGAGGAGTGAAGTTCTGGAACAGCCTTCCAAGGGGAGTAGTGGGGGCAAAAGACATATCTGGCTTTAAGACTAAGCTTGATAAGTTTATGGAAGGGATGGTATGATGGGATAGCTTAATTTTGACAATTGATCTTTGATTATCAGCAGGTAAGTATGCCCAGTGGTCTGTGATGGGATGTTAGATGGGGTGGGATCTGAGTTACTACAGAGAATTCTTTCCTGGGTGCTGGCTGGTGAGTCTTGCCCACATGCTCAGGGTTTAACTGATCGCCATATTTGGGGTCGGGAGGGAATTTTCCTCCAGGGCAGATTGGCAGAGGCCCTGGAGGTTTTTCACCTTTCTCTGCATGAGGCACACGGGTCACTTGCTGGAGGATTCTCTGCAGCTTGAGGTCTTCAAACCACAGTTTGAGGACTTCAGTAACTCAGACATAGGTTAGGGGTTTGTTACAGGAGTGGATGGGTGAGATTCTGTGGCATTGTGCAGGAGGTCAGACTAGATGATCATAATGGTCCCTTCTGACCTCAAGTCTGTGAATGGGGCACTAGCCCCACTTTACGAACAGGAAAGCAGAGGCACCCAGAGACCACATGACCTGCCCAAGTTAGAGCCAAGGACAGGGGCCAGAGCCCAGCACAGCCAGCCGGAAGGTGATTTGCCACCCTTAACGCTAGACTCAAGGATGCACAAATGGCAAACACAGTGGGCAGCAGCATAAGCCAGAGCAGCAGTGGGGCCTGCTCTGCTGCTCCCTATGGAGTAATCCTGCAGCCCCGCATAGTCTCCCAAAGTGCTTCACCAAGGCCTGATCTGCCCAGCAGGTCCTCCACTGGGGGCTGGCCTAGGTCTGTTCCAGAAGCACCACACCACCTGGTGAGAGCTGTCTTAACCACCTACACCCACAAAGCCAGCGCAGGGGTCTGCAGGGCCCCAGAGCAGCCTGTATCTCAGCCAGCATAGGTGAGTCTCTCCTTGTTTCCCAGCCCCAGCAGCTGTCTATCCCCAATCACTATGGAGCAACTGCCTCTCAACCCCTCCGATCCCCTGCTCCACCTCCAGCTCAGATCTCTGCAGTCACTGGAGATGTTTGGCTTAATCTTAGAGCACAGATACTTTGGGGCACACAGCAGATGAGGTTTGGGCAGCATCCAGCAGACCAGGGCCCTGACTGGAGTGGAGGCCATAGCTGCCACTGGAGGAGAAACAGTTACCAAAAAGCAGTTAGCATGAGGGTGCAGGGCTGCCAGGTCAGGGGGAAGGGCCTGGGGCCAAAGTCCAGCTGGAGGGAATTTTACCAGTAGGTGAGCAAGGCCATTTTGGGAAGGGGGAATTTTACAGACTGGGCAGGACCAGAAGAGGAAGGAAGGGAGAACCCCCCACCCCTGTTTCTCCCTGTCCTAGGGAATGGCAGCTTCCCTGCAGTAAACTCAGAGCCAGCTCCAGGCAGAGCAGAGCTGGGACAGCCTGGCTAAGATCTACATGCACTCGAATCCATATCGCTCAGAGACAGTGTGACACACACGACACAAACCGAGCAAAGAATGAGCCAGGAGATGGCACCGAGGCTGAGGATGGCATTTGCATGTCGCCTGAGCTAATTCCCTTCTAGCTGAGAACGCCTATGGCTCCGGCTCCCCACCTCCAGAATACCGAAGTGATGCGCTGGGCCTGCTGCTGAGAATGCTCCAAGCCCTCCTGGCTCCCAGTGTGTTGTGGTAATAGACAAAGAGGGCAGCAGGGTCAGGGCAACTTAACCATTATCTGCATAACGAACTGAGAGCATCTAACCGTGGGGCTCTGGTGCGCCTCTCGGGTGATCTGCCGCTCTGCACGGCGTGGCAGTGCAAAGTGACATCGCTCTGGGTTAGCGCTGTTGTGGTTGGAACGTGGGGGAGGGGGCGGGGTGGGTTCGGCTGGGAATCAGTAACGCTTAGGCCGTGTCGAACTGGCGCCTGGGGCGACGCAGCACGGCAGGCACACAGCCCAGTGAGCACCAACGCACACAGGCATGTCACTGCACAGAGATGCTGAACGTGAAGGATTAAAGACAGGGGAAATCAATCTGATTCCTAACACAGGAGGCAGTTTTTTTCCAAGTCATGTGCACAGCTACTGGAGGGGAGCCAGCTCTCACGGGCAGGCAGCTGGTTGGAATAAAAACGGAGCCCAGACTGAAGCCTGCCCAGCTGCTGGAGATGCCAAGAGCTGCTACTAACCACTCAGGGAAACGGCCTCGCAAATAAAGCTCTGAGCAAGACGGGGCAAAGCACGGAGTTCACCTTTCCCCTCCAGCCTGCACTCTGCAGAGGCAGGGATGGGGCCCAGCCCAGCTTTATGACATTCAGCTCTTTTTTCACCGGTACATCTCCTGCTATAACAGAGCACACTGCATGTCAAGGCGGCTCTAGCAGGAACTGCTGCCAAAGCAGCTCTGTGAGCAGCTGCAGCACAACTCCTGCGAGCCTGGTGCTGCGATGTGCCTGACCCGCTCTGGCCAATGGACATGGAGTCACAATTTCTCTTCCCCTAGCTGCCTGGGGAGAGGATACTGACACCATCAGGGCTGAGCCAGCTCGGACCTGCTGGACGACAAGGAGCTGCTGGCTGGTGTTGGCCTGTTTCCGAATCCTCTGACCCAGTCCTGGGGCGTGCTTTGAGTGCCGTGCCCCAGCAGACGGAGCCAGATGCCAGCACTCCATTGAGCTTGCCATCAGACCAGCCTCTGCAGCCAAAGCACCAGAGGTCTTTTAAGACACAGGAAACTCCCAGCTGCCAGACTGGCTGGGCTCTGTGCCCGTAGAGAGTGAGGCACAAAGCTCTCCTCGTTTAATGGCTTCAGAATACAATAGTCAGATATTTTAACAATGCTCTCAGTACCCCTGGAAGCACCTGCCTTTCAGAACCTTCCACCTCCACGCTGTCCCAAAGGCCCCAGGAAGAGCAGCTGGGCTGGGCTCCTGGTGGGTGAAGAGCTCAAACAATTGCCTTCTGCTTCATTAACCCCTTCTTTGCTCCCTGATGAATCTTTGAATCCAGTTTCCCTGTAGAGGGGGCAGAAAGGGGAAAAAACCAACATAACATCTCATCACTTTATTTTTAAGCATCATTTGCAATGCAAATCAGCTGAAGACAGTGAGGTCTCCTAGTTAGTGTGTTCCTGTCACATTCAATTATCCTGCTTCAGGAGCCAGGCATTTCCAATCTCATCCGTTCGCTCTGCAGGCGTGACACAGAGAGCAGGGAGGCACTGTGCACCATGCAGAAAAGAAATGGGTGGGGCTTCAGCAAAGAGGAGAGGAAATTAACATTCACTGCTCCCCCCGCTGCTGGAAGGAAACAGATCGTTCTGCTCACTGGTGTGACATGACATGTTTTAAGGAAACACTCATACACAGGTACCTTCTCCAAACACTGTGCAGGAGAGAGATCCCTGCATGCTGGCCCTGTGGCCCAGCGGTCAGAGCAGGGCCCCTGCTGAATGAGGACAGTGACCTGAAGAAGCAGAGCAGAGCAGGCTGCAGCCCTGCATGCCTGCCCTACTGCCATGTGGGAGAGGTCAGAGTTTGAAGCCTGCAGGGCTCCGAAGTGTAAAGCCCAGCCAAGGGGGCCTCTCTGGGCTGCAGCTGGAATAGACTAATGGGAAGCACATCTCTGGCAACCCCCACCTCCCTCCTGGGAGCAGAGGGAGCCAGCAACTGTGAACAAGCAGGCTCACAGCCAGTTGCACCCTGCGGGCAGCAGCTGCACCCAGAGCCAACACTGCCTTCCTTGGGCTTTGCTATCAGACAGGCTGTGGCCCTACCAGAGGCTCTACCAAGATTCCCAGCCTGCCAGGCACTGTGCTTTCAGCTTCCCTTCCCCAGCACTGAGGCAAGGGCAGGCCATCAACAAACCTGATCCAGTAACTGAAGCACAAACTCTGTTCAGGCCAAGGGCTCACGCAGAGACACTGGGAGGGAGCGAGCTGGACCCCAGCATGCAGGGTCCAATGTTTGCCTCCCTGGGACATGCCCAGCCCCTCTTTCTCCTTACTTTTACTCCATGTCTTCCCTGAACTGCATCCACTCTCTGCAAAGCAATGCACGTGGCACCTGTCCCTGTTAGGGCACAAACCAAGGGCTGGTTTCCCTCCCGCCCTGGAGGCCCTTGTTTGGAGGTGAGGGGAAGGTGCCCACTGCAAATTTACGGTGATACACAAATGGGTCAGGACGTCATCACACACCACACTGACAGCCCTGCCCAAGGCAGTACTCCGAGATCCTTCTACGAACTGGGGGACCACCAGCAGTTAGGATAATCCCATATGGTCTCAATCTCTGCCTGAGCCTTCTGGGGGAGGCGCACTCAGCTCCGTCCCCCGTCCGCTCACCACACACCAGCGGGAGAGAAGCAGGGATCCTCCCAAGCTGCTGTGCTCACTTCAGAGGGGGCCATGGGGTTGCTGGCTTTACATATGTTCTCTGATCCCTGTCAGATTGATGGAGGATGCACAACATCACCCCAGCCTGAATGGCAATTGCTCTCTCGCTCCCCAGCACTGTCTGGCTCTTCCAAATGAGCACTGCTTCCCCCTGCTGAACAGTCAGCTTCAGCACTGGGCGACAACAGCTCCATCGAACAAGGCCATGCTACCCCAGGCCCCCTCCTCCCTGGTCCCAGGACTGCACCACCTCTCGCACTAACACTCATCTCACCTTGTGAAGTGATAACCCCCCCACCCCCGCAGGGTTCTGCATGGTGGCAGGTCCCACCCTTTGCAAATACAGAGCTTGTCTTTGGCTTTTACGGCTGCTGTACATATTCTCCGCTGCCATTTGTATTCTTTAATCAATGTGCTGCAGAGCCCCTGACCATTGCTCCACAGACAGAGCCATTCGTCAGGAGGAAGCAGCCTGCACTGATCTCAGCTCTGTTACAGCACGAGCTGTCTTTAAACACGCTCATCCATAACCAGCAGTAACTCATTAGCTCCATGCGTGGGGTCAGCTCCCTCTGCCCACAGACACAAGCTGCTGTCCCGGTGGAGCTCTGGCTGGCAGAACTGAGCATTCCTGCTGTGGTTCAGAGGCGCTACACAAAGGCGCAGGTGCTTACAGCTACCTGTGGAGGGAGCTCTAAGCAGCACAGAGATGTCAGGCAGTTCTACCAGCCTGTCTGCGTGCAGCTCAGGGCTTCTGCCTAGGACAGGTGCTATTGATAAAGGGCAGTTATCTGGTCAAATGGCAACTGCAGACGTGACAGCCCTTCAGAGCAAAGAAACAAACCCTGTCCTGGAGTGCTGGGACCACAACAGGCAGAACTGCAGGGGGAGAGGGGCCGGGCAACAGGCCAAGGAGCCAGAGCCAGCATGCACTCCGCTCTCTGGGTTACTCCATCTCCCTTCTTGGGCTTAATCAAGGTACCATCCCAGGACACGTATGATACTGTTCCAGGCAACAAGAGCATGTCCACTGGGAAAAGGGACCATACACGGCTGGCTGTGTCTCCCACGGGAAGAGCTGTGCCACTGCAGCTGAGCTACACCTCAGCAGTGACGGCTTTCTAGGGCCGGGGCAGTCGCATGCATTTCCATGTGTTTAGCTAATAACATTTCAGGGCCTGCTCCAAAACACAGCAAGGGGGTTGTGCTGGAGTGGTTGGGGAAGTGCCCCTCGCCCCAGAGACAAACCCTGGGCCTGGCCAAGGAACAATGGTGTCTTGGGCTAACTAGCCTATTAATTCCAGCACCAAAGCAGTGAGAACCTACATGCACAGCTACCATGAGAGGTTCTTGTTCACACCTGGCAGATTTGCTCAGAACCTCCCACGGATAATGGGCGGAATCAAATCCCAGAGGCTTCCTCCTCCTGCCTCTCTCTCAGGTCCTCCTAAATCTCCCCGAAATTGGCCTCCCCTCCTTTGGCCTAGGTTCTGGGCTAAGTCTGGCTGTCCAGCCAGTCCTCTGCTACAGTCTGCACTTCAGCTGAAGCTTTCCAGGAATAAGGATGCACAGACTTCTCTGCAAAAAACGATTTGCAAAAAGGTGTGAGCAGCTGACTGCAGTAAGCAGCATGCAGGTCTCCTCTGCCAGGGTTTGCAGCAATCATGGGAGCCAGAAGCTAGATAAAACCAAGGAGTGGCCATGGCCCGGGAGGATCTACTGCTGCAGGGAATCTCCACTGCCCTCATTCTCCTTCTGGTGACAGGCCACATCTAACAGAACTGTCACAGCCCTAGAGTCCCCTCTGGCTGAAAGTAAAGCGTGATTAGCCACCACACATCTCAGCAGTTGCGAGCTCACAGTGGCCAGACTGCCAAGTAGCCCCACATGTCAGACCAACATGTTACAGAATGGAGGGTTCCTCACAGAGGAAGAACAGCAGAGGAGCTACAAACTTAGGCCTGGTCTACACTACGCGTTTAAACCAATTTTAGCAGCATTAAACCGATTTAATGCTGTACCCGTCCACCCTACGAGGCTCTTTATATCGATATAAAGGGCTCTTTAAATCAGTTTCTGTATTCCTCCCCAACGAGAGGAGTAGCGCTAAAATCGGATACCATATCGATTATGGTTAAGCGTGGCGCAAATCGATGCAATGGCCCTCAAGGCGGTTCCCCAAGGCACCTAACGTGATCGCCTGGACACAATCTGAACCCGGAATCAGTGGCCAGGTAAACAGTAATTCCCCTCAAAAACTTGAATTCAATTGCCGGTTGCCAGCAAATAAAGCTCTGACAAGCACGGGGAGATGGCATTCCCAGATCCAAAAAGACTCCAGTATACCGACGGGAATACTGATCTGACGGCTGTAGGGAAGAAATCTGTGCACAAAGCTCCCGTTACAGAAGAAACGAAAATCAAAAGTGTTTGAAAAAAAAAAAAATTTTCTCCTTCCCCTTCCAGGCAACCACAGTGCTGCGTGACAAAGGTAAAACAGAAAGCAAAGATCAAAATGGAACGGTCCATAGGAGGGAGGAAGGGGGAAACTGAGACTCCAGCTAGCCACACAGTCCACAGCAGTCTCAAGAAAAGTAATCTGCATCTGCTGAGCTTCCCAATGCCTGTAGGTCAAACACCATTGCGGGCTGGTTCAGGTAAACCAATATGACCCCCTCCCCCGCAGAAAAAGGAAAAAAATCGTTCTTGGGGGAAAAAAAAACTTTTTGAATGCACCCTAAGTTTAACTCGAAGCTGCGGGAAGATCGATGCGCAGCATAAAGAAGCATATCTGGCTCCTCTCATCCCTTGGAGGCAGAACGGACAGATATACTGAACTCGAATACCCCTGGCTGACCTAGGTGAGGCCTGGCTGGGGCGCTGGTAAAAAGAAGATCCTGGCATTCCCCAGTAGAATGGTACAGAAAACAGGCCGGTTAACGCGTCGCATCATACAATGGAGCGAGGCTTCATCCCCGTCCCTCATGTAAAGAAAATAGACTCCCTGGATTATCAAAGAGCAAGAAAATCAGGCTCCTCTCCCCCACACTGCTCAATGTCCTGCCTGACTATCATAGCACGTAGGCTGCTCCCCCTCATTATCCACTAACAAGTCTCTGTTTCTTATCCCTGCATTCTAAATCTTCATGACACAAATGGGGGGACACTGCATACGGTAGCCCAGGAAGTTGGGGAGGAGGAAGCAACAGGGGTTGTGCAGGGGCAACCCCGAATGGCATGCAACTTACATTCTGCGGAATCTGACACGGAGCAGCGTGCCTCTAGTTCTCTATACACTGGTTCTCTAGTACACTTGCCCTATATTCTAGGCAGGACGACTATTTTAGATCCATAAAGGAGGGATTGACTCGGGAGTCATTCTCTATGCCCTTTGCGCCCCGGCGACTCAGCCGGCATACCAAAGAACAACAATCGGTACAGAACGACAGATAGCCGTCATCTCATTGCCAATTTACAATGGCAGCAGACGGTACAGAACGACTGATAACCCACGTCTCTGCTATCATGCAAAAGCAAACGAATGCTGCTGTGTAGCGCTGCAGTATCGCCTCTGTCAGCAACATCCAGTACACATACAGTGACAGTAAAAAAAAGCTGAACGGGCTCCATGGTTGCCATGCTATGGTGTTTGCCAGGGCAATCCAGGGAAAAAGGGCGTGAAATGATTGTCTGCCGTTGCTTTCCCGGAGGACATTTACCCAAAACCACCTGTGACAATTATTTTTGCCCCATCAGGCACTGGGATCTCAACCCAGAATTCCAAAGGGCAGGGGAGACTGCGGGAACTATGGGATAGCTACGGAATAGCTACCCACAGTGCAACGCTCCGGAAATCGATGCTAGCCTCGGACCATGGACGCACACCACCGAATTAATGTGCTTAGTGTGGCTGCGTGCACTCGACTTTATACAGTCTGTTTTACAAAACCGGTTTATGTAAAATCGGAATAATCCCGTAGTGTAGATGTACTCTGAGTTACACGCTTCCACCTCATGTGACCATGAGCTCTAAAGCCTGGAACATCTTGGCTTCACATTTGGCACCAACTTCATCTACTAGTCTCAAGTGCAACTGCTTCTCCTTATCCCCAGAAACAAGGCTGATAAGAAAGCACCCAGCTCTATCTGCTAGTTAAAAAATTGTCAACCAATGGGTAATCTGGAGCAAGGACAGAGATAAGCACAAGACAAAGGTGAATACCAAAGAACAGGAACCAGGAGTCTGGTTCTCTCAAAACTTGGTCAAGTCATTAAATGCCCTTCTATCTTATATTCCAGAGGCCACAGAATGCCCCACATGCAACCAAAGCATCCTGGACCGCTGCGTTCTACTGGAATGATGGAATTGTCTGACCAATAGGGGGAAGCTCGTGAGTGCTGACGGCAGGACTTCCACAGGTGCTGGGCCCAGACTGTGGAACTCACTGCCACAAGAGCTAAGGATGAGCACAGGCCTCTTACACTCAAAACTAAGAGAAAATATATTTCTCCAGCTTGGCTTTCACTCCGTGAGTTTTGCCCATGCCGCCTGCCCAAGCACACACAAGCAATGGAGCTATTTCCCCTTCAATCTGGGGACGAAGAAAGAGAATGTTACTGCTATTTGTATCCCCCTGGGAGACGCTTGGACACCACAGTGATCAGGATCAGATCTCTACACCGATTAGATGGAGCCTTTCCTGCACAAGACCCATTTCTGTTTGATCAAACTAGGGCCTTGTTTCCCAACAATGGGACAAACAGACATTTGGGTCCCTGGCTGAGTGAGGTTTACAGGAGACTCTGTAGCAAGTCAGTGTGCTCAGGTGGGGATGCTAAAGTGACCCATACTCAAGGCCTTGTTATAAGGCTCACGAGGCGTTATGCTTTTGAGGTTGACTGTATCTGATCTGAAGCGTGCCTCTATTATGATAGTGCATTACTGTGCTGAAAGCTCAAAGGTTCTCTGCTCCTATCGTCTGCCTGGCCTGGAATGACTGTCTCCCCGCTGAAGGGGAAAGTGAACCACTGCTGCTGCTGGTCTGCTTTACCCTGATGACAGATCCTGTGCAGGAGTCGTCAGGAAGGCAGTCAGCAGTGGAAGTGGGACACTCAAGACACCCTTGAGCCCAGCCGGCGTCCTTCCCATCTGTTAAACTGCTCCCTCTTCAAGCAGGAAAATGTCGCAACACAAAGGATGTGATGTGGCAGCCAGCACTTGTACGCAGAGATGCAGTCAGCCCCTGCCCACAGGGCACAGAGCACATCAGCATTCCGCTCAGCCACGGCACCCCACAGCCTCCTTGCCAGAGGTGGCTTGATGGAGGGAGGTGCGGGGAGCACAGGCAGAGCATGAATCAGAGAGGGGAAGGGTTAGGCAGGGGCAGGGTCAGGCAGCTGGTGCCAAAATAAATCACACTTGTAAGGATGTTCCAGCAACACAAAAAGCCCCCGTTCCAAACACCTCCTTTCACTCCCCCACACACCCACCAGAACCGGAGTCGCCATATTGTGGTGGGCCGCAGGAACAAGTTCTCCTGCGGGTTCTGCGGTGGCGCTGGCTAACCGCTGCTCAAGGAGCTAGTGCACTCACCTTCCCCATGAGGATGCTGGTGCGTGTAAAAGGAAATAAACCAAACAAAGCCACCTTGCCCCTAGGCTCTGGAAACATGTGTGGTGGAGGAGAATGCTCTGCATACAGCCAATGAAAGGCAGACTAAATCCACAGGGAAGGGAACGTTCCTCTCAATCAGTGGAGAGAGAAAAGACTCCAGACTTTACTTCAGAGGAGATTAACTAGTCCCCAGAAATGCTGTCGCTTCCGTCCTACCAGAGTCTAACTCCTCTCAGTGAAACACACTGCAAATTCGAAAGCAGACCTAGTGATCAGCTCAGTGAAACAAAGGGCAGAGACTAGTTTTGCTTATACTGATTTAAGCCTGTCAAATTAATTTTTCATGTCCCTTGGAACCATGTGTGGTCCCTTCCCGAGGCTGGGAAGCGGGGATGCTGTTCATAAGGCCAGAGCTGACTGCAGGATCCCCAGCTGCTGCGCCCCTTTTCCATTCGCTTTACAGGGATGGGCAGTAAAACCAGCAGCTGTGGATGGTTGGTTGCTCATAAAAGGGACTTACAGCATTGGCAAGCATAGTGTGGACAGATGCTGTGCAGCGTCCCTCCACAGCTTTGCCAAAGCAGTTCCGCCTAGACCTGCAGCCCTCTTGCTATTTCACTCTTGGGTCTCCCATACTGTTACCAGTCAAGCCAAACAGGGTGGCAATTTTGTAATGCAGACAAGTGTCTACTGGGGACTAGCCCAAGACCCATCTAAACCATGTTCTCTTTTGATGGCAAGTTAAGGTGACCAGATGTCCCGATTTTATAGGGACAGTCCCGATCTTTCGGTCTTTTTCTTATATAGGCTCCTATTACCCCCCACCCCCGTCCCGATTTTTCACACTTGCTGTCTGGTCACCCTATGGCAAGTTGAGACTCGAATCCAGGTCTGTGAAGGTGGAAGAGGAGTGCTATTACCCCGTACCAGTGAGACACCACTCCTTTCATGCACATGGCTAGCGTAGTGGGATATGTAGGTTTGCTACTTGCCCTATTTGAAGGGATGCTTTTGGCTACAAAGGTTTATCATCTAATCAAACAACCTGGCATCCTGAGCCATGCTCTACATGCTCGTGCCAAAAACGGATCAACTGCAAACGTATGTTTCCGACTTCCATGTGATGAGTCTTAAGACTCCAGGAGCCTTAGCAAGGGAGAGGGAGAAGTCATGTGTTTTCAAGGAAGCAACATCTGGGGATAAAAGAACTAAAGAGGAAGCTACTACAGATGTGTTTGCATTATTAAACAAACACCTACGGATCAAAGCCTGTGAACAGCTCCACAGAACGCAAGCAGAGCTGGAGGACAACAGCCTGCCGGAAGGGGAGAGAGGAGTGTGTCTGTGGCGTGCCATGACTTACAGATTTTGTGTTTTCCTTTGATGGGAAACTTCACGATCATCTCCTGGGGATTAGTGCAGACAAAGACAAACGGAGATCCAGACTCCTGGCTCAACTCCGGATACTGAAAAGCACAAACACATACTGCCTAAGACAAACCGCAGTGGGTGTGAGAGCAGCTCTACATTCAAAAAGAGCACAGCAGGCAGGAACATTTGTGCAGCACGAGAAGGGAATTTAAGGGCTTGTCCATACACATTGGTTGCACTGACTTAAATAGGTTTAAAAACCACACTAAGGGCAAATCCTGTGTGGCGCTGATATCAGCTGGGCTTGCATCTTATAAACGTCGGCTTTAGCAGATAAG
The DNA here is from genome assembly GCF_003597395.2 of Chelonoidis abingdonii. Taxonomy (NCBI): domain Eukaryota; kingdom Metazoa; phylum Chordata; order Testudines; family Testudinidae; genus Chelonoidis; species Chelonoidis abingdonii. The sequence goes on from NC_133777.1 coordinate 42,418,979, forward strand.
AGTTGGATCCATACACAAAGTTTAACCTGTTTAACTGAAATGCTTTTATCACAACTATTCAATCAGACCTATTCTTGCTGTAGAATGGACCTGTCTTGAGAACCTTCTGCTTCTGAGTGGTTGTTGACAGAATCTTGCAGGTATACATAATGGTTTGCTGAACCCATCAAATGACAAGACCCCTCCTCCAAGGAGTTTATTCTAACTCGGGGTACGTTTACACAGCAATGCGAGGTGCGACTGCAGCATGTGTAGACATACATGAGTCAGCTTTGATCTAGATAGCCACGGCAGCATGGCTTAGCCGCTTCAGTCTATACCCACAGTCCATGCAGCCCATGTTGCCACAACTTCACTGCTACTGTTATTGGTGCCAGCTAGATCAAAGCTAGCTTGGGTATGTCTACACATGCTGCAGTCACCCCTCTGACTGCAGTGTATACATACCTTCAGACTAACGTGACACTAGGAGCAGGTCTGCAGTTTAAAGAGGAGCCAGCACCCAGATGCAGTTGGGGAGGAGAACTGTTTTCTCCTTTTGAAATCCAGCCATCTTCTGGAAGGAACTTGTGTAAAGCAACTTCAGTGCAATGAAAATATCTGGGGAATTTGTACGGGAAAAACAGTCCACAGAGCCCTTTTCTCGCTAGCCAAAAAGGAAGACTTCACCAAGAAAGGGAATCCACTGAAGCTCTGCCTGGATGCAGCCCAGTTGCACTGATGTTTAGAAGGTGAACTGCAAAGCTTTTGTAAAAAAAAAAATAATTAGACACTGTTTAAGATCCTAGATGAGTAAGAGAACATATTCCAAACACACAAACTGAGACATCTGCAGTTACAAGTTGGTAGGATACAGTCTCAGGGGTTACCAACCCCCAGACTTTAGGACTGAAAAGACTGAAAAGCCCATTACCAAGTATTTGTTTCCCATGTAGGTACTACAGAATGTGAAAAAGTCACTCCTTAACTTTCCGTTTGTTAAACTAAATAGACTGAGCTCCTTGAATCCTTCACTATAAGGCAGGTCTTCTAATCCTTTAATCATTTTTGTGGCTCTTTTCTGAACCCTTTCCAGTTTATCCACATCCTTCTTGAATTGTGGGCACCAGATCTGGACACAGGATTCCAGCAGCGGGCACACCAGTGCCAAACACAGGGGTAAAATAACCTCTAACGCTAGACTGCTGGAGAAAGTATAACTGATAACGACACGCACCTGGGCTTCCATAACTGGCCATGTACATGTGCACACATAGCATTCGAACAGTAATCAACACCCATTCTTAAACCTCACCTTGTGCACTCTTCCCACTTTCCCCAACAGGGCAGTGGGCTATTACGGCAGCATGGAGGTTACAAAAGTCAAAGGCATGAGCCTACACACTTGACAATTCACTGGCTCAAGAGCTTTGTTTTTCCTTGCACTGACTCGGAAAAGGGCAGTGTTTTGCTGAAGCAGAACTTTTTGCCAGCAGGAATTGTTGCAGGCATGAGAACTTAGGCAAAGCTTCCTTCTCATCTGATTGGTTCTACCTGCCCCCCACCCCCAGTGAGATTTCCCCCTGTGGAATTCCGAAGCCCGTTTGCCAGCTCAGCAGCAGTTGCATCTGCCTTGTTCATTGTGCCGCCCTGTTCTCTCGGCCACGCTGATGTCCCATTAGTTGCACACTGTCAAGCTGGGCTATTAGTGTGCATTCTGGATGGAAGGAGAGGTGCTCTGGCCACACCAGCAGGCGGTATGGTGTGAAGCAGCATGCAGGAATGGTGTACAAGGCTTCCTGAGGCTGAATGCGTTCGGCAGAGTTGTGGACGAGGAATCAACAGAGCTTTGTCGATCTGTGTACTGGGCCCAATTACTCCTTTGATTTATGTAATCAATCTGTGTACAGACCTGAGGCTCTGAGAAAAGTGCCAATGCAGCCCCCAGCTGTGCAAAGGTTGGGGGCACTCCACTGTGCACCAATTACATTTGTGATAGGAGAACTAGTAAAGCTAATAAGTTACCTAAGTGAACCCTAATTCTTACTGGATGTTTTAGATTACAACCAAATTATGAGACCAGTCAGACTGGAAAGAGACACCAATGACTGAAGTGTCAATTTAGAAATGTACTTGAGCATAATGGAGGAGGCTATTTCCTAAATCTGGTGGACCCAAGGCATGCCTGATCACCTACTCTACTGGATCACCACCCCTAGGGACGTAAACATTTTTAGAACAGTTAACACTGACTAGCTGAACCCCCCCATTATTGCTATTTGGGCAAGCATGTTTTCCTCTCTCAACCTCTTAGGCTATCAGCAGCCTAACCTGGGGGCATGCAATATAACTGATATAGGTCTGTATTCTTCTGACTCAGCATTTGTACCCATTGGGTCATGATGTATGATGCTCTCTAGTCAGAACTTCTATCTCAGCAGATACTATGGAATCTTGTGGGTGCAGTGGCACTCCCCCACTTCTACGACTTCATCTGTCCTTCCTGAATAATTCAGATCCCAGTACTAGAGAATCCCACTGATACTTATCCTGCCACTCTTCTGAGCTGTCTCTTCTACTGCCAGGCATTCTAACTCTCCTCCTTTTGCTTTTCAGCTTGTGCTGTCTGACAGAGATGCTGGCAGTAGAACAAAGGTACAATTTTCAGAAGTGCCTAAGTGAGTTAGGAGCAAAAGTCCCATTCCCCCCCCAGAAGTGACTTAGGCACTTAGGAACCTAACTCCCTGATTTTCAGTGGGACTGAGATTTCTAAGTGCTAGTTACCCCTTTGCTTAGTTATATGCAACGCCTTTATCTGACCCCGTTACCCTTCTTGGACTGTACATCTGACCCCTCCTGCTGCTTCACCGAGGCAACTGGAATGTCTCTCCTCTCCACTACGAGTGGACTCAAACACAGCTAATAGCAAACCCCAAACATGAGCTAGAACAAGATGAGCACAGCGACTCGTACAGAAGCCAGGAATTCCTGGCTCATTCCACCCACACCAGAAAGATGCTGTCATAGCTTTCCTACTCAGATCTGAACCTTAGAGTTCAGCAAATGAGATGCTAGCAGGAAACCCCCAAGCTTAATTACCAGCTTAGATCTGATAGCGCTGCCACCAGCCAGGAATTCCAGTGCCTGGCTCACTCTGGTCTCCCCAAAACCTTCCCTGGGGGATCCCAAGACTCAGATGCTGAGGTCTCACAAGAAAGGGAAACACCCCCTCCCCTTGTCTCCTCGTACTTCCTCCCTGGATGACCCTGGAAGATCACCTGTTTCAATTCTCCACCAATTCTCCTGGTGGCTGCAGATCAATCTCCTTGAGCCCAACTAGAAACAAAATCCAACAAGTTTAAAAAAAGAAGCTTATATAAACAGAAAGAAAAGACACAAAAATGTCTCTGTATCAAGGTGACAATATACAGGGTTATTGGCTTAAAAAAAATGAATAAACAGCTTATCACAAAGAATACATTTAAAACATTCCACCAACTAACACATGTAAATACAAAACACATAAAGCCTATTGTCTTCTACCTTTGTACTCACAACTTGGAAACAGAAGATTAGAAAGCTGGAGATAGAGAGATCACTCTCAGGTGAGAGAGCAACTGAGACACAGAACAAAGGACCCACACCCAAAACTTCCCTCCTTGAGATTAAAAATCTTGTTCCCTGATTGGTCCTCTGGTCAGGTGTTGTTCCCTGTTCTTAACCCTTTACAGGTAAAAGAGACATTAACCCTTAACTATCTGTTTATGACAGATGCAAACCCCAGTCTAAGTAAGAGCACAGGGAGGACCTGGGTTTATTACTAGCAAGTGTGTAACTAGGAGGAATTAAGAAGATCCTTTTCTCCTGCTAAACAAGCAGACAGAGCTTGAGGCTAAATGCAGCATCTCAGTACCAGCTGGAAGTCAGCTATCTAGTCAGCTCCACAGAAGGCAGGTTGCCTACAGCTCCAACACTCCCTATAGATTCAGAAGTTCTAACACACAGCAGATGGCTATCAGCCACTCCACACAGCCAAAACAATCAGGATGCAGGATGGAATCCACCATATTGAATGTTTCCACCTCTTTGCTATTGACCTTTCCTCAGCATGCCGTGACCAGCAATGCTAAGAGGCCTGGGCAGACTTCCCAGCTCCCAGCTCAGCTAGCCCACAGTAAAAGGAGTAGAGGGGCAGACAGGTCATCTGAGTTAGCAGGGAGACAAGCCCACTACGTCTGACACTCAGGGCCCTGTTCCATGGGGGGCCATTTTCATTCAGTCAAACTTAGGTAAGTGACAATTTTCTGCACTTTGTCTTAATTCAGGGGAGCAGTGGAAACCCTGAAAGAGGCCAGGAAGAGGAGGAACTGAGAGCAATAGCTGTAGCTGGGGGGATGGGGTGTGCAGACTACCCCAGAGACACTTAGACATAACATATTTGGCAACAAATACTGGGTCAGATACTCTTGGCCTACTCTGCTTGCTCATGCAGCTTATTAGCATAAAGGAAGCAAAGACTGACAGCACCACTCAAGCTGGGATTCCCCTAGCATGGGAATTGCCAGCAGGCATAGATTGATGCCATTGGCTCCTATGCCACTCTTCCTGTAGCCCACCTGAGAAGGAGGCACAACTGGAGCACACTGCACTCCGGCTATTTTCAACTGGAGGAAGATCCCCAGGGGACTATTACTAATTGAGAGCGTTCAAAATAGTCCCTCACAGTTCCCTCTCTTTGCTGCACCCAGCACAAACTCGACACAACAGACAACCTGACCCATTCAGATTTTTTCCCCCATCTCCTTCTCATACTAGAATATTTGAATTTTCATATTACACCTCTACCCTGATATATCACTGTCCTCAGGAGCCAAAAAATCTTACTGTGTTACAGGCGAAACCACGTTATATCGAACTTGCTTTGATCCACCGGAGTGCGAAGCCCTGCCCCCCCAGAGCAGTGCTTTACCGTGTTATAACCGAATTTGTGTTATACCGGGTCATATTATATCAGGGTAGAGGTCTATTTTGCAGAGGGTATTCCTGCTCCCTCTTCCCATTTCTCCTTGTGTTCCCCCACCCTCACTTCCCCACCTCCAGCCAGTTACCCTTCTGGGCTACAGAGGGCTGGACACAGCTTCCTCGGAAGCCTGTAAACCGTTACCATGTTGTCAGCCTGAATGGGGCTTTCCCCACCCCCATCTCCAAGTCCCTGGCTCTACAGTGCTGAGTTTCCCGTCTAAAAGGTGTCACAAACCAAGGAGGATGGAACTGAAACAATCAAGGAAAGAAAAGTGCTAGGAGAACACAAATCACCAAGGCTGTGTCTACACTGCCACTTTCAGCGCTAAAACTTTAGTCGTTCAGGAGTGTGAAAAAACACACCCCTGAGCAACCAAAGTTTTAGTGCTGAAAAGCACCAGTATAGACAGCACCTCATTCGGGGTGGTTATTTATTTTTTTTAAAATCGCTGAGACAGCTCTCCCCCTGGCGATAAAGCGCATTTACACTGCCCACGTCACAGCACTGCCGTATCCGCACTGTAACGTGGGCAGTGTAGCCATACCCTGTGAGAGACCTGGTGTGGTCGAATCCTATCAGAAAACAAAGGCACAACCCATGATGGAGCAGAGGTTCCAGAGAACAAAGCAGGGAGCAAAACCTTTCCCAGGCAGTTTTACTAGTGACCTTTCAGGCTATTCTTTTGGTCTGACTGAGGTCTCCAGACAGGAAAACAGAAGGAAATAAACAAATGCCCCAAAAAACACCAAAGTATAAAAATAATGTGTTAATAAGCCCAGTTCCTTTCCTGTCTCTGCCTCAAAAAAAGACCGGCCTACAGAGCTTTGCAGTGCAGCCTGCCATCTTTAATATGGAGCTGTACAGGTCCCATGCTGATTGAATCAAGATGGAGAAAACTGCACGCTGGGACCTGTAGTCTCCGAGAGCAGCTGCCATCTGTTCTATCCCATGCATGTCAGGGGTGGTCCTCAGGCTCCTGACAAGATGCCAAAGCAGCCAGTTTGAGTGCCCTGGCGTACCAGAGAAAGGTGGGCCCACAGAGGGGATACAAGCTAATGATGGAAACAGCTGACTGGCATTGACAGCTTTCCTCATCAGGGCCCAGAATGGGAAACAAACCTAAACTTTGTCACCTACTGCTGATCCAGGCAGCCATCTTGATGTCTGGGCTTTATCTCCCCTCTGTGCTTCAAAATAAAAGAGGCTACGCCGGAAAGCAAGGCTGTCTGGAAGGAATAAAGGCCAGCAGAGCCCATATGCTGACATCAGAGCTGGGTTATTTCTCACCATGAAATCCAGTTCAAAAACATCCTGGCAGCGATTCAGCCCCTCGAAAAGAGCACAGGGCTGCTGGGGTGGGGCCTGTGTGTCAATAAATCAGCCATCTGTGGTAGGCAGGAACACCCCATACTCTGTGCTGCCTGCTCCAAGAGTTACGAGAAGCCATTTGGCTGTCCTCAAGTCAGGAGGCTGGGAAGCAAAGCGTTCCCTGCGAGAGGAATGTGAGGGCTGAATGACGGAGGACAGCCAGGGGAAGTTTGGGAGCGTGCTTGGCCACCAGGCAACTTACTTCACCCAGTTTTCAGTGTGATTTGTGGGAAAGGCGGATCCACTCTTCTTTCATGCCTCATAAGCTTCATCGCTGTCAGACTAACATAACAGGTAATTAACTACTAAACAGCCATTTTCTCCTCCTCTCCTGAGGGAAATTGCTCACCATCCAGCTAGAAAATGTTGCTGTAGTGGTTTCCAAAACAGAAAAAAAAAATAGTCAGCAGTTTCTGGCAAGCAGCATGGGAGCTGCAGCCAAACAGCAGCATTTATGCCAGCACTTGTAACCTGCTCTCCAACCCCAGCAGAAATGTGACCAACGACTGAGAGGCAGCCCAGGGAACTAGAGACCAGTAAAATTACACCAATGCTTATCTAGACCCCTTGCTTTTTTGTACTCCAGAAGGCCAGGACTGGGGCAAAAACACACAGGCAGCAAGCAACAATTTCAGTAGTCTAGCGCAGGGGAGGCCAACCTGGGGCTCTGCAGCCACATGTGGCTCTTCAGAAGTTAATATGCAGCTCCTTGTATAGGCACTGACTCCGGGGCTGGAGCTACAGGCATCAATTTTCCAATGTGCCAGGGGGGCTCATTGCTCAACCCCTGGCTCTGTCCCAGGCCCTGTCCCAAGCCTGCTATGCCCTCGCTCCTCCCCCACCTTCCCTCAAGCCTCCCGCACGCTACAAAACAGCTGATCTGCAGGGCTGTCAGTGGGTGGGAGGCACTAGGAGTAGGGGGGAGCTGATGAGGGGCTGCTGACATATTACTGTGGCTCTTTGGCAATGTACATTGGTAAATTCTGGCTCCTTCTCAGGCTCAGGTTGGCCACCCCTGCTCTAGTGGTTAGCATGGGAGATCTCAGATCTATTCCTAGCTGTGCCACTGTGCGACCTTCCCAACCTGTGAAACCCAGAGCCATTTGTCAGTATTCATAAGCCACTTTGATAGCATCTGATGAAAAACAGAAAAGGGCAAAGTGTTGGTAGAGTGATGGATCAGCTTGGCTTCTGGGGGCCATTCCACAGAAGGGATCTGGACTTGGAAATGCCCAGTTTTAAAGGAAAAATGTTATCTGTATGGGCAGTGTTCATCTGGTGTTGATTGTTACTTTTCAGGGCCGGGTTTCGACCATGCAAAATGCTGCTGCTATAACAACAACAGGGTAAACAGGAAACAAATGTTCCAATGAGCATCCATTTTTTGTGTGTCAATGTTCTTTTGCCAGATCAAGCTTCAACTTTAAAGCACCATTTTCAGAATAATCCTCTCTAGCTCTGTTAGCTGCAGGGCCTGGAAGCAGGAGAAAAAGACAGTTACTCACCTTTGTAACTGTTTTTCTTCGAGATGTGTTGCTTATATCCATTCCAATTAGGTGTGTGCGCGCCGCGTGCACGGTCGTCGGAAGATTTTTACCCTAGCAACACTCGGTGGGTCGACTGGGTCACTCCCTGGAGTGGCACTGCTATGGTGGTGAATATATACCCTTGCCGACCCAACGGCCCTTCATTTCCTTCTTGCCGGCTATTCCGACAGTGGGGAAGGAGGGCGGGTTTGGAATGGATATGAGCAACACATCTCGAAGAACAACAGTTACAAAGGTGAGTAACCATCTTTTCTTCTTCGAGTGCTTGCTCATATCGATTCCAATTGGGTGACTCCCATGCCTTATCTAGACAGCGGGATCAGAGTGAGATGTCGTGGAATGTAGAACTGCTGAGCCAAATGCCGTGTCATCTCTGGACTGTTGTACCAATGCGTAATGTGACGCAAAGGTGTGGACCGAGGATCAGGTAGCTCCATGACATATCTCCTGGATGGGTACATGAGCCAGGAAGGCGGCAGATGAAGCATGAGCCCTAGTAGAATGTGCGGTGAGATGGCTCATTGGAACATGAGCCAAGTCATAGCAGGTGCAGAAGCAAGACGTCACCCAAGATGAAACCCTCTGGGAGGAGACAGGTAGGCACTTCATTCGATCAGCTACTGCGACGAAGAGTTGGGGTGTTTTACGAAAGGGCTTTGTTCGCTCGATATAAAAAGCAAGAGCCCTATGGACATCTAGTGAGTGCAGTTGCTGCTCTAAGCATGAAGAGTGTGGCTTCGGGAAGAAGACCAGAAGGAAGATATCTCGGTTGATATGGAAGGCCGATACCACTTTAGGGAGGAAAGCCGGATGTGGTCGCAGCTGTACCTTGTCCTTGTGAAACACTGTACATGGGGGGTTGACCGTGAGAGCCCGAAGTTCGGAGACTTGTCTTGTCGATGTAATGGCTACGAGGAATGCTATCTTCCAGGACAGGTACAGCAGCAAGCAGGTTGCCAGCAGCTCAAAGGGAGCAGCCATAAGTTTGGCTAGAACTAGGTTGAGGTCCCAGGTTGGGGCGGGTCGGTGGACCTGCGGGTATAAACGTTCCAAGCCCTTGAGGAACCTCGAAACCATGGGGTGAGAGAAGACCGAGCAGCTGTTCTCCTCTGGGTGGAAGGCAGAGATGGCCGCCAAGTGCACCTTTATTGATGAAACAGCTAGGCCTTGTTGTTTTAGGGACCAGAGGTAGTCCATGGTGGTAGGAACCTGTGTCTCGGTAGGAACAGTGTTACGCTGCTCGCACCAGCAGGAGAAACGCCTCCACTTGGCTATATACGTTAACCTAGTCGAAGGTTTCCTACTACCCAGGAGTACTTCTTGTACCGAGGCAGAGCAGCATAGCTCGGACTGGCTTAACCATGCAGCAACCTTGCTGTAAGGTGAAGAGACTGCAGGTCTTCGTGGTGAAGTCTGCCGTGGTCCTGAGTTATGAGATCCGGCCAAAGAGGTAGGGGGATTGGGTTGGCCAGCGAGAAGTTGAGCAACATAGTGTACCAGTATTGCCTCAGCCACGCTGGAGCGAACAAGATCAGGTGGGCTCCGTCTCTGCAGAGCTTGAGCAGGACCCTGTGGACCAGCGGGAATGTGGAAAGGCGTAAAGGAGATGTCTCATCCACGGTATCAGGAATGCGTCTGATAGGGAGCCCGGGAAGTGACCCTGGAAGGAGCAGAACACATGGCATTTCCTGTTCTCGCGGGAGGCAAAGAGGTCTATGTGGGGAGAACCCCACTTCCGGAAAACAGAATGGATAACGTCCGGGCGAATCGACCACTCGTGAGACAGGAAGGATCTGCTGAGGTGATCCGCCAGAGCGTTCTGAACCCCTGGGAGAAAATATGCTACCAAGTCGATCAAGTGGGCTATGCAAAAGTCCCAGAGCTGGATGGCTTCCTGACAAAGGGGGGGAAGAATGTGCGCCGCCCTGCTTGTTTATGTAAAACATGGCAGTTGTGTTGTCTGTGAACACTGAGACACAACAACCTTGTATATGCTCTTGAAACACCTGGCACGCTAGGTGGACCTCCCTCAGCTCCCGTACATTGATGTGCAAGGTCAGCTCTTGAGCTGATCAAAGGCCTTGAGTGCTGAGATCCTCAAGGTGGGCTCCCCAACCCAGAGATGACGCGTCCATGGCCAGGGCCACTGAAGGTTGAGGCGAGTGGAAAGGCATCCCTGCGCAGACCAGGCTGGGCGACAGCCACCAGTTCAGAGAGTTTATTATGCTCAGGGGGATCATGAGGATCATGTCTATGCTGTCTCTGCCCAGGTGGTATACCGAGTTGAGCCAAGCTTGAAGGGGATGGAGGCGTAGTTTGGTGTGTTTGGTCACGAACATACAGGCCGCCATGTGACCTAGGAGGCCAAGACAAGTGCGAGCCGAAGTTGTCGGGAAGTTTTGCAGGCCTTAGATAATTGATACCATCGCCTGAACCCGGGGCTGTGGTAAGCAGGCTCTGGCTAGAGTGGAGTCCAGGATGGCCCCAATGAAGTCTATTCTCTGAGTGGGAACCAGAGTGGATTTTTCTATACTGATCATCAGGCCTAATTGCCTGAATAGGCCCTTGATGATGCCCACATGACAGGTGACTTGTGTCTCGGAGGTCCCTCGAATGAGCCAGTCGTCGAGATACGGGAAGACGTGTACTTGACGACGACGGAGGGAGGTGGCAACTACAGCCATGCATTCTGTGAATACTCGTGGGGCCGCAGAAAGGCCAAACGGAAGGACTGTAAATTGAAAATGTTGATGGTTGACCACAAAAAACGGAGGTACCGCCTGTGTGGTGGGTAAATAGCGATGTGAAAATATGCATCCTTCATATCGAGGGCGGCATACCAGCCTCCGGGATCCAAGGACGGGATGATGGTCCCCAGGGATACCAAGCGGAATTTCAACTTTATCATGAATTTGTTGAGTCCTCGCAGGTCTAGGATAGGTCTCAGACCTCCCTTTGCTTTGGGGATTAGGAAATAGCGGGAATAAAACCCCTTGCCCCTCGAGTCTTTCGGTACCTCCTCTATAGCTCCCATGGTTAGGAGCGTCTCTACCTCTTGCAAGAGGAATTGCTCGTGAGAGGGGTCCCTGAAGAGGGATGAGGATGGGGGGTGGGGGCAAAATAAATTGGAGACAATATCCCAATTCTACCGTGCGTAGGACCCAACGATCCAATGTGAGTCGGGCCCACGCAAGGAGGAAATGGGAGAGGCGGTTGTAAAAAGGCAGAAAAGGATCCTGGGAAAGAACTGGTGTGCCGTCCTCGGGCGTCCCTTCAAAAGTTCGGTTTGGGTCCTGCGGGTGGTTTGGTGGAGCCCTGATTTTGACCCCCCTGGGGCCCAGACTGCCTTCTGCGATTCCCCTGGCCTCGTCTTCTGCCGAAGTCCTGTCGCGGCCTAGGCGGGTGGTAAGCGCACTGAGGCTGAGGACGGAAGGACCTGCGCTGAGTCACCGGGGTGTGCATTTCCAGCAAGCGCACGATCACCCTGCTGTCCTTTAGGCTCTGCAGCCTAGGGTCAGTCTTTTCAGAAAACAGGCCTTGGCCCTCAAAGGGCAAGTCTTGTATAGTCTGTTGTAACTCAGGTGGGAGGCCTGACACCTGAAGCCATGATATTCTCCTCATGGCCACTCCTGAGGCCAGAGTTCTGGCTGCTAAGTTGGCCTTGTCCAGTGAGGCTTGGAGAGAGGTTCTTGCCATCTTCTTTCCTTCCTCCAAGAGGGCTCCAAACTCCTGGTGGGAGTCTTGGGGAACGAGCTCCATGAATTTGCCCACCGCCGTCCAGGTGTTGTAGTTGTATCGGCTAAGTAGGGCTTGCTGGTTCGCCACCCTGCGCTGGAGGTCTCCAGCAGAGTATACCTTGCGGCCCAATAAGTCCATGCGCCTAGCCTCCTTGGATTTTGGAACAGGAGCTTGCTGGCCATGGCGCTCCCTCTTGTTAACCGATTGCACGACCAGGGAGCAGGGAGGAGGGTGCACGTACAAATACTCGTACCCTTTCAAGGGTATCATGTACTTCCGCTCAACTCCCCTGGCCATGGGCGGAATAGAGGCTGGAGATTGCCAGATGGTATAGGTGTTTGCCTGAATCGTACGAATAAAGGGCAAGACTACCCTTATGGGGGTGTTGGCTGATAAAATATCCACCACAGGATCTTCTGTCTCTGGGACCACCTCCACCTGAAGATTCATATTCTGAGCCACCTGCCTCAGAAGATCCTCATGGAACCTCAGGTCAATTGGGGGAGGGCTGGAGGAGGATGTCCCTGCCGCCGCCTCATCTGGAGAGGAGGAAGAGGAGAAGCCAGGTACAAGAGAGTCCTGCGTGGGCTCCTGTTCTTGGGCGGTGTCAGGTTCAGGTGGGACCTGGGAGTCTGTTGGCAGAACGGACGCTTAATCCATACCCACAGAAGGGGGGTGGCTTACAGTCGCCTCTGGCACCCGGTGTTCAGATGGCACGGAGCATGGGGCTTCTGGGTGCGCACCTTGGGCTTGGTGATATGCCCAAGGTGTCCAGAACGACCACTGATGAGGCCCTTGGTCTTGACCTTGGGGTCCTGGAAGACTTGGCTGGGCACGTCTGAGTCACGGTCCTGTGCATAGGAAGGACTGTCCACGTGAGATGACACTGAGGTGTGTCTAGATGGCCAAGAAGGAGCTAAGAAACCTTAAGAAGGGACCACGTCTCTAGACAATCTCTCTCGGTGTGGCACCGGGGAGTGGTATTGGGCACCATAACTGTACCCTGAACGAGACCAGGATCTGAGACCGTACCGGTGCCAGGAGGTCAACTGGGATCTCAAGGCTCGTCGCCTGAAGCAGCTGCGAGAGACGCGGTGCCGGGAGCTGGATCGGTACCAGGAGTGCCAGGCCGGCGAACGGGACGCTGAGCAGTGCCATAAGTGCAACCGGTACTGTGATGGAGAGCGGTGCCGGGACTGCGAACGGCGTCGGGACCGGGATCGGCGACGGGACCGAGAACGCCGGTGGGACCGAGATCTTGATTGGTGCCTCTCAGCGGTGCCAACGGAGGGTGGCCTCAGCACGGCAGGCTTGCCAATAGACTGAATAACCTGCACCAGCGGTGCTGGGGGTTGAGGCAGTGCAGACTGTCATTGCAATCAAGTCCATCGCCATGGAGAAGGTCTCAGGCATGGATGGGATAGTGAGCTCAACCACACCATGTGCTGGGGAGCTTTCAGGCACCAGACTAGATGGTCCTTGTGGGACCAGAATCGACGGTGTCGAAGCTGCCGGTGCCGCGGCAGGTGTCGGTGCCGACCAGTCCGACTTAGGCGGGTGCTCCAACTGTGGTGCAGGCGGCACCGAAGCAGCGAGTGTCTTATGATGCTTCTTGACCCCCGATGACAGGGAATGGTGCCGAGCCGACATCGGTGCCAGCGATGGTCGGTGCCAAGGGACCTTAGCGGTACCGGGGCAATCCGGAGCTGAAAGAGCGCTTCTCCTTGAGACAGACTGTTCAGCGCTAGGTGCCGGCGTTGGACTAAGAGCTGCCTCCATCAGGAGCTATTTGAGGCGAAAGTCCCGCTCTTTCTTCGTCCTCGGCTTAAAGGCCTTACAGATCCGGCACTTATCTGAGAGATGGGATTCCCCGAGGCACTTAAGGCAGGAGTTGTGGGGATCTACCGTTGGCATCAGCTTATAGCAGGTCGAACACGGTTTGAAGTCCGGTGACCCGGGCATGAGCCCCGGTACTGGGTGGGGGGAAGGGGCTAATCCCCGATCCCCTCGCTACTATTTACACTAAATATATTATAGAAATGACTGTAACTACAACTATAGAGATTATAACTATATATACAACTATTAATAAGGAACTATGAGTAGCTAGGGAAGTGGAGATCAGCTAAGCCGCGCTCCACTGTTCCAACGACCAACACGGGCGGTAAGAAGGAACTGAAGGGCTGTTGGGTCAGCAGGGGTATATATTCACCGCCATAGCAGTGCCACTCCAGGGGGCGACTCAGCCGACCCACCGGGTGTTGCTAGGGTAAAAATCTTCTGGCAAACGTGCATGCGGTGCACGCACACCTAATTGGAATCGATATGAGCAAGCACTCGAAGAAGAATGGCACCAGATGCTTCTTATCCCAAACAACCCCTATACAGAATGCCAGAATTTTCAGATTATTCCCTTGGGCAAATCATGCAATCTAGCCAGGTTCCTGTTCCAGGCATGCATATGAGTGTAACATCCTGTTCCTGGTCAGTCACAGTCTCCAACGTTACTTTTCTCTGGGATCTTGAAAATCCCCTGTCCTTGATACTGTCTTCAGGAGGCTCGAGGGAAGCTCTAGTCTGAAAAGCAAAGCTAAGAATGGCCTCCTGGGGTTCTGTTCTCATCTCAGTGGCTTCACGGAGGAAACGTGCTGGAATTTACCAGTCAGAAGGTGTGTTTCTCTGACCGCAAGTGCTGCTAAGTCTGCCTGGCCTCAGAGAAGTGCTGGAATTATTCTGGCTCATACCTAAGCACCAGTAATCAAGATTCTGTCAGCTAGACTGTCCCCTCAGCCACACCAAGGTCTTCCACAGGGTTGCCCAGGTGTAACTGAAAACAGAATTTGACCCAGCAGCTGGAACTCAATGAACTGTTCTGTTCATGGTGCCTGGGCAAGACATGGCACTGCAGGGCTTCTTTGGCTCAGAAAGTCAGCAGCCCTGGTGCTGAATACACACAGAGAGCAGGTCTGTCAGTGAGGGTGGTGCCACTTTTAGTCACTTTCCAAGACATCTTGGGCAAGATACTTCACCTCTCCTTGCCTCAGTTTCCCACCTTTGTAAAGTACTGGATTGAAGGAGCTAGGTGAGTGCAAACCATTACACCTGAGACACTGCTTTCTCTCACAATACATTGGGGGTTACTGGAACTTTGCATTTTCAGAGATGTTCTCTGCTCTGATTGCCGTTTCATCTGTCACTATCTTCTCTAATTTCTCACTTCCCCAGAAAGTCTATTGATTGCGATGAGCAAAGAGCTTCCCTGATGGGCGGGAAGAGAGGCCAAACTTCAATGCCAAGTTTACTAGTCCAGAAACAAAGTATCCGGTATTCTTGCCAGAGATCTGGACTCTCATCGCTGATGCCTCATTTACCACCTCCTTGGGACTGAGACCCCAGATAACTGTCCAAAGCCACCGCATTAGCCCTATGGCTGAGAGGAGGGGAAGTGCTTTGGTGTAGTGCTGGGGCAGGCTGGGCTAGGAAGCAGCTAATTAGTGATATTCAGTTTGACAGGACTGGCAGAGGAAAAGGAAGATTACAAAACAACAACAAAAGCTGCCAGCCAAACTTTCGTTTGAAAGCCTGTTTGGTCTAGACTGCAACGAGTGAGGAAGGAACAGCTCAGAACCACAGCTGCTAATGGTTATGGATATGGCAATCACAATGTCTTTGTTAAAAAAGTTAACTGCCTTACCACTGAGGTTACAAAACCACAGCCGTGATGCATTGCAGTCAACATTCTCCCTGCTGTTTTTGAGAGCTTACATCTGCTGCTGGTGGATCATACACTGACAAGCGGCACAGGCTCCTTTCATGGAGCTGCACAAGGAACTTTGCTGGGCTGCCTTCATTTCCCCTTCTTCCCACAACTATGCCCCTCAGGTATCGCTTTTTCCTCTGCCTGCTTGTGCAGTATTCCGCTATTCTGGAGCACAATCAGATCCACGAGCAAGAGGGAGGATAGGTGTGGGGCACTGCTGGATTCTCTCCAGGATGGGCTTTTCAAGTCAAGCACCACTACTTTTCTGGGGTGTTCTCTGCATCAGAGTTCCCAGCCCAGATCTGCATCACAGGCTGTACCTGGCTGTGTAAGGTGCAGGGGGAAGTAATTATGATTTAATAGGAATGGGGCTTCAAAAGATAGATAACATTTAAACTAGTTGAACGGCATTTGTTTTTAAAATGCTGAACAGACCCACGCTGCTCTGTTCTCAGAAGGCTTGGAGGATTCAAGGGTGCCAGACAACCTGGACTGTGAGCCGTCCTCCTCTGCTTTCCCAATGCCCAGGCTCACCAGTGCCAAGTGATTAAGTGCCACTGAAGCCTTCAGCAGCTCTATTCCCTACCCGGAAAAACACCTGCCCGCAGTGAGCCAAGCAAGCTACATTTGGTTGGATTCGACACATTTATTGGATGACTGATGACCAACAGGAGAAACTGGGTAGAACTGGAAAAACATTCACCAGTATAAAGGCTGAAAGGCACATTTCACATGTTTTCTTGTTCCATGCCATCCTCTCTTATGGCCAAACAAAAGGCAGGATTAGGAAGAAATCAGAGGACTGGAATGGTGGGGGAAAGAGCGCTTCCTTCTGCCTTAGCAACTCATGGTAGCATTGTGAGAGTGCTTCTGTCAGCAGAATAAAGTCCTTTTATAAATGATTACTGAGGAATTAATTATTCAAATACCAAGAACCCACGTTAGCAAAGGGTTAAGGAAAAGAGTGATACAGCAGAGTCCAGCTAATGCCATGAACAATCCCACAAAGACCGTTGGCTAGAAATTAACAATTAATGTATCCACCCAACTCCCTGCTCTGGTAAACTTCATCACTCACTATCACTCTACCTACCCAGCCTTGGCTTTGACCCCTAGCATTGCTCTGTAATGAAAGCAAATTGTTGGATGCATGCTCTTTGTTTTAGATATTGTTGATTAAATTATATTAGGGTTCCACCAGTTCTCACAGTGGGATGTATTGGTTGAATCCAGATGTTTTTATAAACGGATTTGGAAAGATTGACCTGTTTGGGGGCATGAAATGTATTAATTACATGGTGATGAAAGCTTATGTAAATATGTGCACTCCTTGCACATTTGTATTTGAACTATATTAACTGTGTTGAGTAATAGCTAAAATATTCTCCTCTCTCTCATACACACATGATAATTTTTCACTTGTGGGTAATTCCCTAGCCTTTTAAATCCATGTTACTGAGCAGAGTCTACTTTTTGTGCCCAGTCTTTAGCAGGACCTTGCAGCAGGCCAGCAGTGTTTGCCTGAAACAATCCAACTTCTCAGCTGCTGCTCCTGCTGTGGAATGCTAAGAGGGTTCTAATCACAGAAGTGTAGGACTGGAAAGGACCTTGAGAGGTTATCTAATCCAGTCCCCTGAACTCAAGGCAGGACTATGTTATAATTAGACCATTCCTGACAGGTGTTTATCTAACCCATTCTTAAAAACCTCCAGTGATGGAGATTCTACAACCTCCTTAAGCAATTTGTCCCAGTGCTTAACGACCCTGACAGTTAGGAAATTTCTCCTAATGTGCGACCTAAACCTCCTTCATGGCAGCGTCTTGTCCTATCTTCAGAGGTTAAGGAGAACAATTTCTCTCTCTTCTCCTTGTAACAACCTTTTATGTACTTGAAAACTTATCGTTTCCCCCTTCAGTCTTCTCTTCTCCAGACTAAACAAACCCAGTTTTTTCAATCTTCCCTCATAGGTCATGTTTTTCTAGACCTTTAATCATTTTTGTTGCTCTTCTCTGGACTTTCTCCAATTTGTCCACATCGTTCCTGAAATGTGGCGTACAGAACTGGACACAATACTCCAGTGGAGGCAGTTATCAGTGCGGAGTAGAGCGAAAGAATTACTTCTCGTGTCTTGCTTACAACACTCCTGTTAATATATCCCAGAATGATGTCTGCTTTTTTTCCCCATAGTGTTACACTGTTCACCCATATTTAGCTTGAGACCCACTATAACTCCCAGATCCCTTTCCACAGTACTCATTCCTAGGCATTCATTTCCCACTTTGTATGTGTGCAGCTGATCGTTCCTTCCTAAGTGGAGTACTTTGCATTTGTCCTTATTGAATCTCATCCTATTTACTTTACTTTTCCAGGTCATTTTGAATCTTAATGCTACCCTCCAAAGCACTTGCAAACCCTCCCAGCTTGGTATCATCCGCAAACTTTAAAAGTTTAATGATTTACTAAAGCAGATGGTTCATTACCCCACTCTAGAATAAGGGAGCGGGGACTTGTTCTCTAGAAATTGAAGATCTAGGGTGAGGGCTGAGCAGTCTGGAGGGAAGAACTCAAGAAGCACCGAAGTCTAGGAAGGTTTGAATTGAATTTTGTTACCTTATCTTTACTGTCAGTATTAGTAAAATCAAATACCAAGGAGGAGGTGAATTTCAACTCTCCGTAGAGTGTGGCCTGTGTTTGAGAGCAATGTTAAGTCCCGAACCACGGAACAGCTTGCTAAAATAGTAGCAAAGGCTAAATCTACAATCACCATT
This sequence comes from Chelonoidis abingdonii, assembly GCF_003597395.2. NCBI lineage: Eukaryota > Metazoa > Chordata > Testudines > Testudinidae > Chelonoidis > Chelonoidis abingdonii. Next base: position 42,437,163 of record NC_133777.1, read on the forward strand.
AATTAAGTCATATGCTTCAGCTTTCGCCTCAGTTCTTCCCTGGAGTCTCTGAAACCAGAGAAGAGGGCATGCTAGTCGCTATCAAATGTTGTAAAACCAACATTCAGTTCCTTTGGGCATGCTAATGTGTTCCTAAATTAATCATCAACTGGCAATTTCTCCTGCATCTTAACAGATTTGAACAGTAAATTTTTAATATCTGCTGGCTTATGCTGGGCAGCTAGAGTATCAGAACAAGCTCTTCTGAAAACTAGAGAGCTTTGGATAAGGAAAAATTCAAAAGGCCCTGGAGAACTAAAATCCAAATTAACTGTATCCCTAATTTGCTCTGCTTTGTCACAGATAAGCAAGACCCTGGAGGAGGACTCTCTTGCCTGGAAAAGTATACTGAGAAATCTCAAACAGGAGGGTTGGTATAAACATGCTCTTTGCACCATCTGTAGGTCTCTGCAAGCCAGAATTAGACCTAATACAACCTGATTTGGAATTAGATTCCATGTGATCAATGCAGGTTTAGACACTGTGGGCCCCTGAGTTAGAACGGCATGGATGCTGGCTACAATTGTTAACTGTGGCATAGATACACTACTTTCTACACCAGGCTAGTCAAATTCCAAACAAATCTCAAATACTCACGGAGACCTTTTTAACAGTAGACATGTACAACTCAGCAAACTCTCATCAGGAAGTAGAAGGTATTAACTGCCACAGTGAGAAACAACATCATTAATCCCTCTTCAAAACACAGATCACTCGAGATCTGAGATAGAATTCCTACCCTCACAGAAAGTACAAACAGAAAGGTGTTCTCATGTGTGGGTTGCCACTGCTTCTCACACATAACCCTCTTGTTTGAGCCCTGTGTCAAGAAACTTTTACAGTCAGAAACTGAAACATGAGAGGGTCTTTGCAGATCCCCCAGGATAACTCCTCTGAAATGTTGCCAACTCTCACAATTTTATCATGAGGCTCACAATATTTGGTGTTCTTAAAGTCCCAGCCCTTGGGGTAAGACAACTGAATGAGAATCTCAGTTTTCTTTTTAAAAAGGGTGTGTGTGTGGGGGGGGAAGACATTCATGGTTACAAAGAAAAGCTTGAAACATGACCGGAGCGTACCTTAAAGGCTCAAAACCCAGAGGACAAATAAAAACTCCAAATTTACTGGTGGTTTTTTTTTTTTTAATTCTGATGATTTCTGAACACTTGGAATTGGCAATACTGCATCAGTGTGACTTTTCTTTTGGACTTCTAGAATAAAATACTTAGGACTTGCACTCATTTTACATTCACATGTTCCGGAGATGGTTTGTACAATAAATTATTTACATCTTTTACATATCTATATCGTTTCACTATTTTATGTTCTATAATTCAGTTATCGTGTTCCTGAGATGTGTTTTTCTCTCTCTGATTTCTTGTTCAGGGGCTGATTACTAGTGTATATTGGGACTGGTCTACATTACTGCTTAAATCAACCTAACTTACGTCACTCAAGGGTGTGAAAAAGACACCCCCCGGAGCGACGCAAGTGACAGTGATCTAAGCACTGTCCACACCGGTGCTATGTCAGTGGAACAACCGATACAAGTTCCACCTCTGGCGGAAGTGGAGTAATTTATGCCGACAAGAGAACGCTCTACCATCAGCATAGCATGTCTTCAACAGATGTGCTACAGTGGCATAGCTGCATCAGTGCAGCTGTGCGGATGCAGCGCTCTAGTGTAGACTTGCCCTTAGCCTCTCATCCTAAGAATGTTATCTTCTGGATCCTACGTACAGCAAGACTCATTTATTGTATTCCTGCATGGGATATTAATTCTTTCTTGTATTCCTGGCACCCTGGTATTTTTGGAGCACCAGCTTCAAACTCAGTGGAGTGAGAATAGTGAAGCCTACTGAAAAGGCACACTTGCCCTTCAGGCACAAAAATTTAGCAAAGCCCCCTTACACAGACTTAAAGGGGCAGGTGATTTTTCACTCACATGTGAAATGTAAATTCCTAATTTCTTTCCAGCATTATCATCTGGTATTTAATACCGAGGTTTGATCTACCTGTAATTACAGATATACCCACCCACTTTCAAAACCATTTAGAAATACCTAAAGAGCTGATATGAAACTGCTTTTGGTAATTAAAATAAAAGCTGGTTTAGATCTCAGATCATCAACAGAATATGAATAGACCTCAGTGCATTAATTGTAAATCATCTGGTTCTTTATTTCCCTACTAAGGCCTGCCTGTAGCATTCTGTGTTTCCCCAGTTACAACTGATGAGCTCACTAACACCTAACACAGGAAAAGCAATGCAGCTCTCTGCTCTGCTCGAGGTGTTGGTGAGGTCAGCCTGGAGCAAAGAAAAACAGCCCCTTAACTCAGCTCTTGGGAAGTCACCATTAGCACAGCTAAGCACAACAAAGGGGCCATTTGGAGTTGAATTTCCATTTTTTGAGGCTCCCATTAATGAAAGCAAGTGAACCCACAACACACTACAAGAAAATGGGAGATCTGTCAGCACAGGCCAGACATTCAGAGTTAAGCCTGCCACATCTTGGACTGTCTGAGGAGCAGAGCAGACCTATAACCAGGCTGAGTGATGGGAGGAGTTATAGCTTCACTCTACTGTTAATAGTGCAATTCAAACCATTCATGTCAGGTGGATGTTGTATCTGATGCTAACCCTTTGTATGCCTATCCCAGGATCACAAGGAATGACATCAGCCTCACACCACTTCTGCTAGGGAAGCAGTATGCCATCTTATAGATGGAGAAACAGGCACAAAGAGGTTAAGTGACTTGCCCATGTTCACACAGCAAATCAGTAGCACAGCTGGGCTTAGAGCCCATGTCACCTGATTGCAGGTCTGTGGTGATTTTAGCCTTAAGACTGTCTTTCACCTCCCACCCCAAGCCCCTGGGCATGCCATTAACACAGGACCCAATCCTGCAACTCTTCCTCATAGTTAGTCCTCAATCATGCAAATTGCTGCACTGAAATCAATATGACCAGTCATGCAAAAACTACACCTTAGTAAGGGCTGAAGGGTTGCGCCCACAGCAGTGATCTGAACATACAAGTTCACAGTATACATACAATAAGTCCTCAAATTAACAACTAATAAAGAATACACCAATTAGACTGTGAGGTCTCTGAGGAAGGGACCATCTCTACCTGTCTGTTTGCTCAGCACAACAGGGCCTCATTCTGATTTACCCCTCTAAGTAAATCTGTAATCTAAATATTAAAGGATGAGGTGGAGTGAAAAACCACAGCAGGGTATCATGGAAATTAAGAGCTGGGTTTTAGTAATCTTCATGAATAACCTGACAGAGGAAGCAAACTGCGAGGAAAGAGAATCACCTTTGCCTACAGAAAAGATTAGACAAGTCAAATCAAACTTGTCGATCTCCAAAAAAACGTCGCCTCCGTCATGCATACTGGGCAATTATTTAATTTTCAAACCATCATCCACTGATGTGGTTACATGGCATCTGTGTAATTACTTCATTTCCTGGAAATGTGAAAGAAGTATCAAATGGGAGCTGAGGGGGTGAGGGGCAGATAATCAAAGAAGAATGTTTGCGAAGAAGTCTAGCTTGTCTTGCTCTCATGGAGGGATCGCTGCTGCCAGGTTTGCACTGTTTATCTTACTGTATTGTCGGGTTTTAAAATATTTTCTCCTATGATACAAATACAAGCGTGCAGAAAACTAGATGCTCTACCCCACTTACCCTGAAGCCAACAGGGATTTGTCTGCACTAGGAAAGGAACCCATTGCAACAGCCGGCTTCTCTATCAGGTGCTGCTAAAACTATGTCGAAAATAGATGAGAGCAGACAGGACCAAATCACATGCAGCAGTGCTGAATGTGGGATGGTCCTGTCTACATACTAGAGATATAAAATGTTAACCTGCCTTAACTGTTAACTCCCGGGACGGCCCGTCAACCCCAGTAACCCCATGCTAGCTGGCCCGCCAATCCCAGTGGCCCCACGCCGCCCGGAGCAATCCTGGCCGCACCAGCCAGAGCGTCCCCAGCCCCAGCGGCAGGCCCTTTAATCAGTTAACTGTTTAAACAAAATATTTTGTAATCATTTAAACAGTTAACTTTTCAAACAATATTTATATCCCTTCTACATACGCTCAGAGTTAAACCGTTTTCACTCTGATTCAGCTACACTCATTATCGACAAGAGGCAACAACGACATCGTTATCACTGATATAAGTGGGAGCACACTCAGGTCTTCATATTAAATTCAAGCCAATATATATAGGGAAAAATACCAAACCCACAAATAATGACTCGTGGATAGCATTAATTCTGAAAGAAACAGCAAATTCGAGACTATATACATTTACAATGCAATACAGTAACAGCAAAAAGCCAATGTGATTTTGGGCTGGACATGTAAAGGCAACATAGCACTGAAAGGAGAGGAAAGGAAATTACACAGCTGTGGCAAGAGTGCTCCTGGAATAACGTGTTCAATTCTGGTGCCTCAGCTAAACAGAAAGATGACAGCAAACTGGAAGGAATTGTGAGACAGCAACAGAGCTGACGAAGAGTCTGGAGTGCTTGATCTATGAGGAGAGATTAAAGGCTAATTACATACAAACTAGGGAAGCGCCATGACAACTGTCTACATGTACCTACAGGGACTAACCACCAAGAAAGAAGAGGAATTTTCCAGGGCGTTTCCATGGGGTGGAACTAGGAGTGATGGGATTCAATTAAAAAAAGAAAAAATACAGGCTGGAGATCGTATCTCCTATCAGTGCACCTGATTAGACTGGGGAAAGTTTCCCGAGGGCAGCTGGGAAAGGAAAAAGGCCCTCATTTGAAACTAGACTGCACAGGGCATTGGCTAATATAGTGTATGGAACAATCAGGCTCTGGCCCCAGGGGATGGAGGTGATGATCTAATTGGTCTACTCCCTTCTTCACTTCCTAGGATTCTGTCACTCTAGGCAGGCTGCATGGCCATGACATTTAAGTGGCCTTTCTGATATTTCAGTCCCAAGGCACCCTCTGCTGTTCAAGTTCTAACACTCCTGTCCCAATTCTAAAAGCCAAACAGATGACAGGGAAAAGAAAAATCCCATCCAGTTCAGCATGTCGCCTTTATCTCGAGTCCCCAACCACCACTCTTCCTGCTTCTGCTTGGTATAAACTCACAGGGCTTGGGAGGGGGCGGGGAAAGAGGGAGGAGCAGAGCTCTCCCTCATGTGAAATGATGTCACACTGATCAGCTGCTTCTCTGCAGCCCAAAGGAAACTCACTGCTACAGTACATTCTGCTTTAACTAGAGCATTCTTCTCTGGGATAGCCACTTTATCAGCTTCTTTCTCAAAGAATCCACTTAACCTGTGGATAGGGACTGGCAGTGACTGCTGCTTAACTGGGATAGCATTCACATACATTCTGTTTAATAGGGACCAGTCAAGGAAATAAATGCTGTTTAATCAGATGTCACACTGGTGTGAATTTTAAGTTCCTAGCTCTTAATACAGCTGGTGCCAAACAAAGCTGAAATGCAGTGAGTACAGCTTTAAACCAGGACAGTAGTGCTTCTCCTACAGCGGTCTGCAGAGTGCCATCAGGTGTGCAAGTGAGCCATGTCTGTCACAACAGCCTTGTTGGCACCAGGAAAGCCAAGAACACCTTTAAGCATGGTTCCCCTGAACCAGTGCTGACTAGATTAAACAGAGACAATAAGAATAATGTAGATTTGACAAAACTACTTCCAAAGCCATACCAGAGGCTGGCTTCCATCATGCTCCCAGCAGCATCAAACACTGTTTTGTCTAGTCTGTACCAGCACTTAGACCACTCTCCAAACTGGTCTATGGGAAACTCTGGCTGAAATGTGTTCTCTTCCCAGTGCACACAAGAGTAGTGGTTCTTCTCACCTTACTTTAAATCCTTTCTTCAGTATTCTCCTTACCTTCCCATGGATCAATGTACAGATACAAGTCAGGGTAGTCTGAAGATAAGTACGTAGACAGTTAAAAAGTCAGCTCGGATAGGCTGGTTTTCCTTACTCACCTGCTCCTTGAATTGTTCTTGTGATAGACAGTCAGTCAAGTCCACGCAACCCAGGAGGCACCCAGAAGGATAATCTCTGGGAAATTCCACATCTGCATCAAGAGAAAGAAAAGGATTGAACACACACACACTCTGTGATCGCTCCATTTCTCAGTAAGCTCTTAACTGGAAACACACGCTCATTTGCACATCTCTCCCACTCAAACCTCGAGGCATAAGAAAATTTGAATCATAGAACATCAGGGTTGGAAGGGACCTCAGGAGGTCATCTAGTCCCACCCGCTGCTCAAAGCAGGACCAATTCCCAACTAAATCAGTGTTTATTTTCTGTAATTTCTTTCATATTTTGGGACACATGGTGCACTGCTTAGGAAACATGGTCTTGGAGAACTGGCTTAAGCTGGACAGATGATGGTAAAAACAAAGACTGTGCATGGCTCTGCCAACACATCTCCATCCTGTCTTGCTTCACCTCTGCTGTAATGTACTGGGGCTCCCAATACACTCAGTCCATGCACCTCCATCCTGATAACCACCACTCCCATTATTCCAATTCTGAGCCAGACCTTTAGCAGAAACTGCCAATGAGCACAATACAGCATTTTAGATCATGCGGTGCTTTGGAGATGGAGGCAACTGTCAACTGCCAGCTGAGCCAAAGTGACCTTAATAAAAATAGACTAACTCTTCTAAAGCACCTTCCATTTGTAGATCTCAAAGCAGTTTACAAAGGTCAGCAACATTATCCTCATCTTACAGATGGGGAAACTAAAGCACAACGCAGGTAAGCGACTTACCCAAGGCTACCCAGCAGGCCAGAGCCAAGAATAGAACCCAGGTCTCCTGAATCCCAGTCCAGTGCTCCAGCCACTGGGCCATGCTGCTTTAAAAGCAAACATGCACAAAAAGCCAAGATGGTCTGAGATTTGGGGCTCTCATTCCTGGTGAGGGATGTTAACATCATGCTTTTGTGCATCTCTCCCCTGTTGTGGCTTTTCCAGGAGCAGTATGGCCGATATTCAGTTCCTTGCTCTGATAAGGCAGAAGGAAATCCCTAGGCATCACATTTGGGCTGACTAATATCCAGAGGTGCTGCACCAAGAGGCAACATCTCCCTGCCTATGCAACCTGGACCAGGTTGATGCCTCTGGCTCACCTAGCCTCACAAGAGCGAGAGATCTGCATGCTAACCTGCAGCTTTTTATTCCTGGCCTCCAGGAGGCCAGAACGTATGACAGCATTTGAACTTCAGAGCACCAGCTCTTTTGTACATTCACAAGCAATGACCTATTGCCTGAACCAAGAACTAAGGGGCATTGCTGCCAGGAGGTACTGTCAAAGTAAGATGCAATTCACTCATAATCACAGATTGTGACTAGCCAAGAGGACAAGGTTGATCTGCTTTATGACACCCTTATGGCTGAAGAAATGCAGAAAGGAAGAGGGGAACTGAAAGGAGAAAGGAATGTTAATGAGAGAAGCAGTGATAACTGCCCAAGAGCACCTGCTTCCTGCCTCTGCTCATGATACTGCTCAAGGTACCAAAAATCAGAGACTCAACAGTGAGGTTCACCTTCCTGGAGCAGCATTCTGTAGGTGGCCTCTAGCTCAGAGATTTCTTGAGGGGATGGTCTTTTAGCAGTCGCTGCTATCCACAGCCGCCCTCTGTGGGATGTGTACCAGGTCCTGCCCTCCACCCTAGAGAGGACAGAAGAGAATGCAGAACTGACATACCAGCTGAGATCCCACATGGCCCAGTCGTCAATGGAGCGTTTCAACCTGTGATTCCTGTTGTCAACCTTTGCCCTGGGAAAGGGCGTTTTCCTCTTCAATGAGGAGGGCTGTTAGTGAGAAGACTTCTGGAGTCAGTGAATCTCATCAAATGATTTATTTACATGGTTTAGTCACTCTACTCTGATTTTACAGTACCCAGAAATCAAGTCCCTGTATTCCTAGGGACTAGGCTAGGCAGCGGTCAATATGCAATCTAATGGGCAACATGGTCCACAGACTTAGACAAAGCCGTTAGTGTCTGCACTTTTCTTTAGGTGCAGCTCCTGGAGACTATGGGGACAGCACGAAAGGCTCCAACTTTATCAGAGGCTGACTTGCAGCATTCCCAGGCTGCTTAGATCCAGGAGCACGGTAAGGTGGGATCTGAGGTCTCTACAGACTGAGGAACTGATAAGTCTGCTTTTCAGAATTAAATGTAATCTCCTCAGAAACTTCAGAAAAAAAAATCTACAGAAATTCAGGGATTTCCCAAGACACCCCAATTACAGTGGAACAGGGAACAGGGAAATAGCAGCTGCTTTATCTGGAAAACTGCCTTGTAAAGCGGAAGCTTGTCTAGTAACACCTCCTGGCCCTCCCTCGGGAACCCAGCTCCTAGGCATGGAGCACTGCGATGCTGCAGGTTATCTACTAAGGAATTTGTACAAAAATAGCAAAATATTGGAGTATTTTCTCAGGCCTTCGTTAATTATCATCATAAAGAAGCTGGCTCTTTCCAGCCTGCTCAGCTCCAAACCCAACAGCATGCTCGGATGAAGAAGTGCAGCTTCTTGTTTGTACATTTCCCCCAGGGAAGTGGGCTGTGTGTGAGATTAGAAAGCTAGATGGAAAGTGCCAGTGGAACTGTACTGGGCAATAGCTTAGGACCACCGAGTCCTCAGCATGTATCAGAACATCAGTGCAATGTAACTGAATTCTGTCTGTATGGTATGAGTTTTGGGAACCGTTCTCATTGCAGGCACTATGTTTGGGGGGAGGGGGGACATTACAAAGCTGTTGGCATAACTGCATATTGTTCAGGACGTATCACAGTTCCATGCCCCCCTTTTTTTTTTTTTACCTTTTGATTCCTTTTACCAGCAAGGAAGCCCAAGGCTGGTGCATGCTGAGACACCAGCCATCATCCGAGATCTCCTGTAATTCTCGATCCTGAATCCGTAACCTGTTCCTTTCGGAGGCAGACTCATGCCCCGTTTCTGCAGAATGGGCAGTTTTTCTGTCAAGGAGCAATCCAGTCTGGTCTACCCACTTCAGCATGTTCAAAACAAACACACACATAACAGAAGGTTTAACTCTTGGGTCCAAATCGCTAAGTTTTTCCTTTACTTAAGAATAACAGTGCAGAAGGCACCATGGCCTAGCCCCCCTGCTGGATTAGATCTGTCCATTCCTTGGCCACTGGATCAGGACTCTGCTCCTATCATTCTCTGGATACTGCTGGGTAAGCCAGACTTGAATCCAAAGGGGAGGGAAGGGGGAGAGAATCTAACCTGGGATGGTGCCAGTGAAGCTATGGGCAAGATGTGGGCCAGGTGGCCACCTTTGTCATGCCCCCCATAGAGACCACAAGCCAAGCATATGAAGTAGTGCAGAGCACTCATCACATGGAGCACTGCATGCCAAAGCCTGGAGTCTCGGCATGACACTCCCTGGTAGCAGTCAAAGCAAGGGAAACTGTAATCTGCTCTATGTAACCCTCACATTGGCTGCCCCTGAACTAAATGGCAGATTTAAAGAGTAGAACTATCAACCGCCGGTGTCCCAAAGCATAGACGGCACATTCATAGTGTGTTCACAACTGAGCAACACTCTGCTGGCAGCACCTGCACCGGGAAGAGTTTAAGGGAGGCCAAAGGGATTGTTCAGACAATCCACTGATGTAGCACCCTCCCCCTCACTGTGGACTACCACATGGGATATTGGCATTCAGAGCCAGCCTTCTGGTGCAGCCACAGACCCCTTCTGGGTGCACAAGCAGTACTCATGGCCACTTATCTCAAGAGGGAAAGACAAAAACCAACCAACTACAGCCCAAGAGCTCCTACAACTCTCAAAAAATACCTGGATGTACAAAAAAGGTTAAGTGGAGGCAAGAGAGGCACAAAGCCTGGTATGAAGACAGGGTTGGGTTTAACTTGCATTATCTGGCATGGCCTGTCACAGACTAAGAACAAGTGCATATTAATGCTTGGAAGTGTCTGAGCACAAATGGTGCACAGGAACCAAGGACAGACTAGAAGGGACACTTGCAAGTGGAGAGCATGACTGAGAAGGCACAACTGAAATCTGGCAGGTGGATTCTTATAAATGAAACGTTAAAAGGGAACCTCCTTTAGACTGAATGTCCAGAAACCTTCCCAAGAGCGAGATACATTGGGCTGAGGAAGGGGCAGGAAATCCACTGCGCAGGGTTAAATACACCACTGGCAAAAATCCTGCCCAGGCTGAGAGTTTGGGATGGACTAACCCACCTAGCTGGCCATGTCCATCTCTAGCTCAGATGATCCTAATCCCACAGAGGAGGCTGGGGGACAGGGAAGAGATGCCATAACTTCCCATGTGTTGATAATACTTGGCCCATGTCTCTTGGCAGTCACTGCTCGGGAAGGAATCAGAAATGGGCACTGACCAAGGGGGCAGGCTGGAGAAGGTGGGGATTCACCAGAAGCCCAGAGCTCTCTTCAAACTTCCCCTCAGGGCTCCTCGATGGCTTGCTTAATGTGCCAGAGTTAATGGCATCTAACGTTTCATCCAACCTGCAAGGAGACATAAGCCGTGTTAACACCTCCCGGCCTCCCCATCCCAGAAGCACTTCCTGCCATCTCTCTCAGCCAGGCTGCTCCCCTGCTGCCTCCCTCACTCTGATACCCGGGCTCCTGCAGACACTCAAGGCATGTCTGCTGTAGATATATAGCTGCTCTGCCCTGCGTTCTCCCAGAGAGCTACCGGCCTGGAAAGCTGACCAACATGCCAGCTTAGGACAGTTCTGCCTGTAAGTCAGACAGAGTGCAATTCAGCAGGAACAGTCAGTACTGAGAGCATGGCCCTGCACAGCATAGGGTAGCCCTGTAAAATTGGCATCCAGATCACCCCTGGTCAGTAATGATCCAAGGACACTGGTCACAGAGCAAGACTGTATCTAAAGTGGTTATCTGGCACCCCGTAGTATCTGAGCCTCACAGTCTTCAACAGCCCTGTGAGATGGGAATGATGGCACATCCCAATTTTACAGTCGGGAAACTGAGGCATGGACACTCTAAGTGACTTGCCCGGGGTCACACAAGGAGTCTGTGGCGAAGCAGGGACTTAAAAAGTCCCAGGCTTGTGTCCAAGCCACTAGACCTGCCTTCTGAGAGTCACGGTGGCCTGGCCAAACCCTAATGTGGGCAACTCCATTTGGGATGTGGTATTCTTCACTCTCTCTCTTAAAAGCTGGGGGGCAGTACTGTCCACATAGAATGGCTGCCATGTTCCACCCCAGAGGATGCTGAATTTCATTTGTGGGGGAAGTGATCCTGTTACAGGGAGTCTGGAAGATGCCCAGGGATGCAAAGCTCTACAGAACATTATATTATTGCTTTCTTTTTGCCTCTTCTTTATTACTAGGCATATTTGCACACAAACAGATTTTTGCTCCTTATGAGCATTATCTGCTCCTGAAGCACAAACTCCTAAACTCTCTGTTTGTGCTGTCATGACTACGGCAGATGTCTGCAACACCACAGACAGAGGGATGAGATTGCAAAGGGGGAAATAAGCAGCAGGAGCAAATTGGTTGCTAAGAGCTTAGGATCCTGTTTGTCCCAAACAATGAGATACAGGGAGAAGCACAGAACATTCTAACCGAGTGGCAGGGCTGCCTCTCAAGGGAATGGGCTCTGCAGTTTGTAGTCTGTTGCTGTTGACGGTAGCTCAGCTGCCTTGCTAACAATCACAGACAGTGCTGCTCCTCTCTCTGCTCTCCGGAGCATACTCTGCTCCCTGCCAGCTCGGTGCCTGGTGCCACCTACTCACTTGCTGTGATATTCAGCCATGCTGTCCTGCTCCTCCAAGATCTGCCTGCCAGCAAAGTCAATGGTGATTTTTCTGCCAAGTCGAGAAGCGTGACGCAGCTCTCGCAGCTCCTCCTCTCTCTTCTGCAGCGCCTCGCGCTCTTGTTTGGACAGCCACTGGTTGGAGTCTGTAGCAAAGTAATCCGACTCGTCATCGATGACTTGGGTACGGCGCACACTGGTGAGAGACAGACAGAGAGAGAAAGTGGAGTGGTACCAGGCATGACAACTAACAGCCCCAGACATACCTGGGAACATCATGTCAATCACACAGCCACCCTCCCCTGTGCTCCCACGTCTCCCTTGTGGTCTCTGGAGAACACGGCTTGTCAGTAACACTAAGCCAGAGGCATGAAATTTTGCCCTTCTGGGGGTCATGCTGGCAACCTGTCAGGAACTCGAGGGAATAAAATGGAAAGAGATCACAACTACTCCCATCTTAAATACGGAGGAGAACGTGGGGAGACTACACTCAACAGCAAGCTCTGGACACAGCTCTCATGGACTGAGACAGGGCATCGCGTGCTAGAACCTGTATCCTCTGCAGGCTCTATAATGAACAGGTCAGGCACGGGTTGCATTCAGCCCATGGTGTGCACACTGTTGTAGTGGCATGGACATAGTAGAGTGTGATTTGTTCCCTACAGAGGCTGCCCCAGTGTCCTTTACAGATCCCCAAGATCTGCCCCCACTCATGCCCTTCCTAGGTTAAGGCCCTTTTCCCTTGTAAGCCCCATTCTTCTGGCTGAAGGGGATTGAACAGTTCTCTCTTCCCCAGGGCAGAGAGCACTGAGACCAAAGCACCACCAAACCTCGCAGGCCCAGCAGGGGATGAGGGATCAGACAGGGAATTAAGCCCAAGGCTCCTGCAGAGCCCTGCCAACAGATCACCGGGCTGGCCCCTGGCCTCAACACAGTGCTTGAAAAATTCACTCAGTATGAAACTTCTTCCACCTGGTGACTGTGAACACATCTCGAAGGGCAATGATAGTGAGGAGTTTATCTACTGCACAACGCAGCCTGTCAACCCAAAACTACCTGCAAATTTCACACAGGCCCCTGGGCAATGGCGGATTCTGCGGCTGGGCTCTTTCAATCTCTCTCACTGAAGCTGTTCCACGTTTTCAATAAAAGAAGCCAGGAGTGGCTGTGGGGCTGAAGCCAGCATCAATCCCCCCAACTCCCCTCTGCCAAAAAAAAATAAAAAAGCCAGGAGTAGTGTGGGGCTGAAGCCAGGGCCCCACCCCGCACCCTGAAGCCAGGAGTAGCCGTGGGGCTGAAGCCAGCACCCCACTCCCCCCAAAGCCAGGAGCAGGTGTGGGGCTGAAGCCGGGTACTCCAGCAGCCTCTCTCGCCCCCTCCACTGAAGCTGGGAGCAGTGCGGGACTGAAGCTCCCAGCCCTGGTGCTCCCCGTGGGCAGAAGCCCTGAGCCCATGGGCAAAGTTGGGGAGGCATAAGGGTGTTGCCCCCCCCCCCCAACTGCAGTGACTTACCCAGAGTGGGGCAGCTCCACCCCCACACAATCCAAACAAGCTGGGTGGCCTGCTGAGGTGAGTCACGGGGTGGAGGTGGCGCTCTTTCCCTGGACCGCGCTATGCGGAGCTGGCCTGAGCCCTGCCAACCGTTGCCCTCCCCAAATAGAAGTCAAACTATGCCTATGCCCAAAGGTCCTGCCCCCCTTGGCCCAGAGCCCTGAATCCCACCCACCCACCCCCACTGGGCCGTGGAGTTTTTATAGCATGTTGATGTGGGGCTCAGAAAGAAAAAGGTGGAGAACCCCTGGTTTAGAGTCCCCATCACAGAGTTCCGACAGCTGCTGCAAGGCGAGTACTGTCAGAACAGACAAACATCAGCTGTAGCTGACAGGGCATTTAAGGTGTGTGGTTATGTAGCAAGATGGTCATCTCAGCAGGGGAATTTTCACACCATTGCCTTGTGCAAAGTTCCCGTGGTTTTCCTTTAAAGGTGAACTTGTAAGGGGTGGGGGGTGCATCTTTCCATGCCTCCCCCCACCCAACAACAGCAGCAAAAGTTTGTTCTGCTTGTTTTTATATTAGAAATCCAAGTCTTGTCTGCCCTGGAACACCCTGTGGTGACCGGGAGAACTAATGAAATGAGATCACAAGAGAATGAAAGTGGCAGCAATTGAGAGGGGAAATGAATTTTACTCTGGCTGTTTAAAACTCTATTGAACTCCAATGGCTTCGGATCATGAAGAAAGAGTGTCTCTGTTAAAGATTCAACACTGCTGGCCTACAGCTAACTTGTAAGAGCTCACAATACCCATCCTCAGAGACCCCCAAGAAAGTAACAATAGAGAAGACAAGACTTGAAATTCCTGATCACTGCAAGGTAGTAGAAAAAACTCCTTAAAAACCACGACCACGCACCATTTCAGGCCTTCTTAATACATCAGCAGAAAAAAGAGGAAAATACCATTTTTTTTAAATGTCCTTTGCTGGTCACCTTTAAAGGACATTCTCCACTTAGATAGACAATCTGTTCAGAGGGGAAAAGGAAGATGGACAAGCAGAAAATGCAGCACTACAAAAAAGACTGTAGCTCAAAACAAGAACCATCAATGGGCCAAAGAGAAATTCCAGTGAGAGCCAGGGAATCTGGGCACATTTCATGTGATTGAGCCAGCCAGCAGATGTACCGCTTCCCTACCAATCTCAAGTCCAACAGCCAGATAGGAACCATGTTCTCCAGCAGAAATACTGTTCTCAGCAGTATACAATAGTGGCATGACCACCTGCTGACTGGTCAGTGGCCAATATGAAATGTACTGATGCTTTCAGTGCAATTCCTAGCAGACAAAACTACTACAACGGGTGCGCTTGCTGGAAGTCTCACCTGAGAGGTTAGGACTGGATGAGTCAGAGACTAGACGCCCCTTTCCCACTACAGGGCCTCCATCTGGGGCAGGAGGCACCAGCTTGTGATACCACTGCCTGGACCACTCCCATCTTGTGATATTTTCTCCATGATTGTGATCCCACCCTCAAATCCAGGTTTAGTAGATTTGCAGCCAAGGCAGTTTTGGAAGGGATGGAATGCTGACACTATTTAGAGCAAAAGTGACTCTGGCTGCAGGATGGTTTGTGCTGTTTCAGCAAGCACTGTACCTCATTTTGTCAAATTCCAGCAACTTGTCTTTGTGTTTTACAGCCAACTCCAGACCTGTCTTAAGCCGAGCTTCCTGACGAGGCAGCAGGTCCTTGCTGAGGATCTCCATCTGCCCAGAACTCTCAGTACCTGGGATACACAGACACAAGTCATGATCTGGTTCTTGGGGATGGGCTATCAGTTTAAATACCGCTCCTGCTGCAGCTGGGCATAGAGATACTCCCAAGAACATGTGATAGTATAGAAAACGGAAGAGGTCACTTGTCCAAAAGTCTGGCACTTTCGAAATTGTCTTAACCCCCACCTCCTTGCTTTCCCCTCCCCTCCATGTCCTCCTCTCATCCTCCTTTCTCCAGCAACAAATTAAGTGCTCAGATACCATGGTAATGGGCATGGGATAGAAATCTAGACACAAACCATTTACCAGTCACCTTCCCCAGTAACTTACTTGTTTAGTTTCTATGGGAAGTATTTCTGCCTGTGTTCCCCCACTTACCCTTATTTCCCTCAATTTCAGATATCTCCTAATTCAAGCCCTTCTCTGGAGGCCCTGATTGTTCTCCTATCCTTTTCCTACTGAAAAGGGATTTCCAAAACCCTGACTGTGGAATTCTTTGCCACAATATGCTGCTTGTTATTTTATTTTCTGATCCTCCAATTTCTCTTTTCTCCTACTCCCTCCACCTTTCAACATGCAACCCCCCAATTCTCCTCTTGCTCCCCGATCTAGCTGGCGCTGTTTGATTGCCTCCCTTCCCCTTCCTGGGTGTCTTACACTGACTGTCCTCTGTCCCCATGCTCAGCCACACAGATGTCTGTCTCTCATTAGCTATTTTGATTGGACCTCCCCACCTGAATCTTGCACTTCCCAGTGGGATTGAAATCCAAAAGGCCTGTCAGAGTGACATGCATTTCCAAAGTGGGTGATGTGAGAGGTGTGTGACATCTATGGGTCAAGCCAGCCTTATGGGCTGAACAAATTCAACCTTAACAGGACAAAAAAGGAGGGAGGAGATGGCAGCAGCAGCAAGCTGGGGGAAGCAAGCACAGTTCCCAAGCCAGCCAGTGGGATTTTCCTCTCCGTTTCCTCTTCAGGAACATATCTCTTCTATTACGGCTACTCCAAAGCCTGGTAAGTCAATGGAAAGATTCCCACTGGCTTCAGCAGGCTTTGCATCAGGCTCTTAGCAGATCCAGAAGCTTGGGCTCATTTCTCCGCTATGGCTGGACTCTGGGAGCAGGTTTCATATTGATGGATATTTTACTCCTCTGGCTGTCTGTAAATAGCCAGACACAAATCTGAAGAACTAGCTGTCATGGACTCACAGATCATGCCTCACTTCATCACACCAACTCAAGCACTGTAAATGCTGTGGCAAGGCACCTTCTCAGTCTCCCCAGCCTCTGCTGCTTTCAGCCCTGGTGAGACAGGTTTGGGTAATGCGGTCCCCCTTGGGACACAGGGGAAGTCTGCTCCTCATATCTCCACCAGTCCTGTTTAGCGTATTCTTACTCCCTTATGAGAGAGAGAGTACTGCCTCCACTCCTGGTGAGTCTCACTGTTTTGCTGCTCAGGGAGCAGAGCTCCTTCTCTCTCCGCTCCCCCCCTCCCCCCTTCTTCCCAGGGAAGGGTTTAAAAAGGTCTCAGGCAGCTCCAAGCTGGAATTAGCTGATCCTAATTAACTTCAGGTAGCTCCCCCTCAGCTGATTCTAATTTGCTACCTTGGTAACCCTTTCACAGCTGAACATGATTGACCTGTGATTGCCTCTCAGCTGATAAGGAGGAGGGCCTTTTAACCCTCTGGGACTGATTCCTACCCCTCCCTTGCAGCTGTCTGTCTTGAGTTTATCACAATGCTTAAGGGTTTAGATTCTTTCCTGCTCTCAGGGTGCCAGTGAAAGCCTTGGTTCTGTGACAAGGAAAGCCACACTCCAAGTAGGGTCTAGTGGCACTTGACGAGAGAGGGGCAGAGTTGAGCCCTAAAGATCACAAGTCAGGAGGATAGGTCCATTGACACTTGTAAAGGAAACTAGGCTAGAGCCCCCCCCAGATTAAATGGAGTTCAGCTCCTGTCCCCCTTCACCCACACCATCAGCAGCAGCACTGTCTGAAATCAAATGAAATCAAAGACAGGGAGATACTGAAAAGACCTTCTCAGCAAATTGGGGCGCTGCCACTTAGTGCCACCTCCTGCTCCTCAGTCACTAGGAAGAGAAGTCGACATTGAGGCCACAGAAGACTAAATTCTAGGCTCTAACCAGAGAATCCAGATATTTCAGCAAAATTAATGCAGCCCGCCCCAGAATCCATAGGATTTCACCAGGGGGTTAAATGTTGTTAGCTCTGCTTCTCCTCTTGGTCCTGTTCCTACAATTACCACCTGAAAAAAGCATAAGATACAAAATCGTTCCCAAATATTAATATCAGCTGCTTCCACAGAAACCTCCCAAGTCCAACTGCTGTAATCCCACTCCCCTGCAGTGGGCACTCTACATGGGACTTGGGACTTTTATTCTAATTTTTAAGAACTGCTGCAAGTGTCTCATTTCCACAAATAATTCCAGGCTGCCTAATGGCCAGCCTTGGTGCATTGTGGTCAGTGCATCGTGGTCAGTGCATCATGCCTTGCCACTCAAGAAACTCAGGCACTATACTCAGACCTGGTCTCCCCCCCGGCTAGTGCCTGGGAACCATGTAGAAGAGGAAGCACAACATGCTGGGCAAGAAATAGGACTGATGAGCTCCGACGAGATTCTCATCCAACTCTTCAAGGCCAAAGAATGCTGCCACAGGGCTGCAGTGGCTTGGAAACATTTTGGAGAGCTTTGGTCATCTTCTCCAGGGAGTTCAAATTATGTAGAAAGCGTCCAGTGGGAGTCCCTGAATCTTTGGGAAATTTCCCACACAGTTTTCTAGAGCCCCTCCCTATAACCAGAAGGAATAGAGCTATACTGCTAAGAGCCAAATAAGATTTAGGCCCTGTCTACTACGTAACACTGGTGAAAACTTAGGCACAGGCTCTAGTCTAATGTAACAGAAAAGCAGAGCTGAAATTGTGTATAACTTACTGGATTAACTGCATTGCACATGATTACTACCAACCTGCCATGAGCTTCTTCAGCAGCTTCTGGCTCTTGTTCGAGTCACGCTGCAGAATGTCCTGCTCTTCCTTCGTGCACACCTAGAAGACAACAGGAAGATCAAGGCTAAGAGTGATACTTAGCACCTGACACCCTCAAAGACATTGACAAGAGTTAAGGGTGAGCTGCAAAGGATAATGAAGAGCAGGTCCACAGGACTGCACCAGGTTCCACAGACCGTGGACCTTTCTGAATCTTCGCTGTATACGGAAAGACGACCTGGTTGTCTGCTCACTTTTTTATCTTAGACATCTCAGTAATACCAAGACTGGTTTTCCCTGTTTTTTTGCCAGAGGATTTCAGGGATGTGTGGTTCTCTCACAACTTCATTAAAGAGGTGGGTGGCGTTTAACAAAGGCATCCTTTCTCTCAGGTGGTCACTAGGCACTGGAGTTAAACAGACATTTAAAACAGTTTAAAGTAGTCTGATTAAAACTTCTCTCTCTCCTCAGCTATTCAGCTTTCACTCTCTCATGAAGTCAATTGTATTGGCTTTCCAGTCACTACGCTGTCCAAGGGAGACAAAAAGTTCAAGGATTTTTGTTGTTTTTTTAAACAAAATCCACCATAATATTGTGGGGAAAAAAAGGTCAGAAGCCAATTTTTTTCCCCTCAGGCTATCTTTAAAATGCCTTCATTTTGGTTGTTTTAAATAACACATTTAACTCCATTTTGTAGAGAAGTCTCAGGAGAAAGGAACTCTCTGTTAAAGATCTAATCCTCTTCCCGCCCCCCATTTTCCCTTCAAATAAGCAGACAGAACGCACAATACACTGTGAGACTCCCGAGAATTCTTTCCTGCAAAACAAAGGTAGGCCCAATTTGACATTTTTAATATTCCTAAGATAAAAATAAATATAAAAATCCTTTAAAAAAATGACACGTATGCACAGCCTGTCATAACCACCGTTCAGGTCTTCATCCATCATGAAACAGCAAAAAAGGATCCAACCCCAATTTTTATTTTACTTTTCTTTATAGAGCTCTTTTAACTAAATAATTCTCACCCACCCTAAGGAATCAGAGAGTATCAATCCATTTTATAAATGGGGAAACTGAGAGCCAGGAAAATGAAAATGCAATTCATGTCCTTCTGTGGAAGGACACACGTGAGCTTGAATGGCAAAGAAAATCTGATCACATAAAATCCTGTTTGGGAGGCACCTTCTGATTTGATCCTGTCTTGCCTCCCAGCCCTTCCTGAATGTAAAGATCATTAAAAAAAAATTCTAAATATAAGAATGAAATGCTAAATTTCTGCTCCAGCCTCTTTATACTGGGTTAAAGAGCCAAAGCAGCACAAATATCCTGGTTCCAGCTGGAGAAGACTTTCCCCAGTGCAGGTACTGTGGAGGATCCCTTTGCAAGCCCTGGCAGGCAAAGTGAGTGTGCCAGGGGGCTGCAGTGCTATGGCCCATAGGGAAGCCCCAGGAAGCTGTCATAATTTAGGCATGCCCCCAGAGCTATGTAAATTACGGCAGCAGCCTCTCCAGCCCTTGCAGTCACCCAAAATCAGAAGGGTGAACAGATGGCTTAAAACTACCTTACTCCCCCACTCCGCTGCACGTTGGATACAGCACAGACTCTCATCCTACAGCAGGGGTAGGCAACCTATGGCACGTGTGCCGAAGGCGGCACCCGAGCTGATTTTCAGTGGCACTCACACTGGCCACCAGTCCAGGGGGCTCTGCATTTTAATTTAATTTTAAATGAAGCTTCCTAAACATTTTTAAAACCTTATTTACTTTACATACAACAATAGTTTAGTTATATATTATAGACATAGAAAGAGACCTTCTAAAAATGTTAAAATGTGTTACTGGCATGCGAAACCTTAAATCAGAGTGAATAAATGAAGACTTGGCACTGCTGAAAGGTTGCCAACCCCTGCCCTACAGCCTTAGTGAGGACCCAGGTTCTAAAGCAGTGGTTCTCAAACTTTTGTACTGGTGACCTCTTTCACACAGCAAGCCTCTGAGTGTGACCCCCACCACTCTCATAAATTAAAAACACAAATATATTTAACATTATTATAAATGCTGGAGGCAAAATGGGGTTTGGGGTGGAGGCTGACAGCTCGCGACCCCCCATGTAATATCTTTGCGGCTCCCTGAGGGGTCCCAACTCCCAGTTTGAGAATCCCTGTTCTTAAGAGACTTTGATCTGAGCAGGCCAATTCGGAAAGGAGAGAACTTTGCTAATTTACAGGAAAGATAAGAAACTAGTGGGGTTAATCAAGCCACTTGCCATCTCCAAGACCCAAGCACTATAGATTGCAGTTAAGTATGGCAGACAGAAAAAAGCAGGGGGTTACATACCAGTGTACTACAAAAAAAGCAGGGGCCGGAGCCCTCCTGTTCGCAGACAATACGGCCACAGGTCAAACAGTTATTGATGAGTTTGTGTTTCTGGCCCAGGCACTCACAGGAGTGCCGTCCGGGGATCAGGACCGCCAGTTTGTCCTGCCCCTCCTTGGTGTACAAGTTGACGAATTTGGCCTTTTTCTTGGAGGTGCTGCTGACACTGCCATCACTGCCCATCTCCTGTGCCTAATTTAGAAAGAGCAAACAGTGAATTTAATCTGCATTCTGACTGCAACACAAACATCAGAGAGAAACAGGGGCCCTTTAAACAAAGAGTGAGGATAAACAGCCAGCCAGCCACCTGGCCAGTTTGAGTGAAAGTGGGACCAGACTCCAAATTCAAACCAGGACGATATCACTGAACAGAAGCAAGTCTCAGAAAAGGTCAGCACCATTTACATGAAAGAAGGACTGCTCAGCTTTGTGCCCTCTCTTCACAAACTGGAATTGCCTGGGTTCTATGTGATGGAGAGAAAGTTCTTGGATTCTGCAATCAGGAACCTAGATTAGGTTTTGTTAAATCAAACAAAAAGTATAGAAAATCAGACCAGCAATCAAAAGCCCCAGCCAACACATTGCTGCAATACACAGTGCTAGTGCTGAACAAGGTGGGCAAATGTTATAGCACAGTAAATCCACATTCCTGACACATCTATAAAGTAACCTATGCGCCTAAATGCAGATAGAAATCACAAATATCTGAGAGAATAGACACCTTTTAGCTCACATATGTAGCACAATCTATAGATTATGTATTAATTATATTGATCAGTTATGAATTCCCAGTAATCACTCTGAGGTTTGACAGGTTCTTGTCCCAAAATCAGGCCAAGTATTATTACAATTACTGTTCAGTTGGGAATCCTGATGTGCACAGTTGCAACACTCACCCTTTAGGAACCCTCCCGTGTTTAGCAAAGTCACAAACTCTCTAACCCAGCAAGGTGGATAGATATGACATAGAATGTACATCTGAACATCAATATACTCACACTGTCTCTTACAGAACCACCTGAAATGTTAGCCAGTATCTTCCTCATCACCACTAGCCATCATTCTGGCACCTTCCAATAGCTGCCTCCCTCTCTCCTCCTGCCCACGGGCTGGATACAACTTTTATATGTTACGCTGATACCACTATGTCTAACGCCTGTTCAGTTGGGGTTTCTCCCCTCTTCCTTGTTTATATTTCCTCACACTACTAAAGTTGAGGTGTCCTTCTCCTGTAGGTTAGTATATTGATGATCTCAACTTACCATATACATCAATTCATTGCCGTGGCACTCTTGTTGTCAGACCGCTGCGGATGTTCTATCCAAAAGCGGGCATTCGCTCATGTTCCTGTGGTTGGCTGGTGTCATAATGGACAAAATTCCCTTCTACACATTCTATTTCCAATTCCCCAGAACTTAGGGTGATCATTAGACTATTTATCTGTGCTAGAGTTAATAGGCCTCAAGCCCTATGCTATATGCTGAAACCAATGGCCTGTAGGTTTCTAATGCTAAAGCTAGCTCTATGGACTGCACATCTAATCCACAACTCATTTCTCCCACCCTCCACTACCACCTGAGCAGGATTTCTCCATGATTTTTGACAATTTGACATAATGTAATTTACTACTGTTCTCATCTGAAGCACAATATTATCAAGACTGGCAAGTTACTTTTGATGTTCATCTCTCTCAGGTGTATACCTTATCTTATGCCAAGGTGACTCTGACGATAGATGGGACAGGATACCATGGATGATGGCTGCATGAGTGACTGGTTAGTGGAATTCTCAATCTTTTCCCTCAAGTCCTCTTTCATCTTGAGCATTGAAGTGAGTTCTCGCTTCCTTCAGGTCTCTAGCAGGCATTGTATATTATAGGTAATGTTTCTGATAGCGTTTGCTTCCCACAACTCTTAGCAGCAGAAAAGGAAGAGATGCTTTGTGGGATAGCTGCCCAGCGTGCACCGCTCCAAAAAGCGCTGCAAGTGCCATAAGTGTGAACATGCTATTGCGCAGGCAGCTGACAGTGTGAACACACAACCGCGGTTTCCCTTCAGCGCTCTCTGAGCGGTGCTGTAACTCTGCCAGTGTAGACATACCCTTAGACATGAGTCAAAATCTAAGACACACGCTACTTTTTCCATTTCAGTGTTAGCTTTGTATACATTAATGCTGCCAGGCATAATCATTTACGTTGCTTCTGGTGATTGGTATCTTCAATGTCTATTGCATGTATTAATGCAAGCTTTCATTTTTTTTTTTAAATTATGTCTCTTGTCCCCATTGTTGTGCAGAGAATCTTGAAAATATAAACAGAGCATATGCCAATGCAGTACTATGAGCATGGGTCTGCGGAGAGCCTGAAACAACGTGTGAACTGCCCCATTCATTCCAGTGGGACTAGTTATTCTGAAAGCTAGTTTACACTGGCAATATTAAAGTGCTGCTGCAGCAGTGCTTTAACATGGCTTGTGTAGTCGTGGCAGTGCTCGAAAAACAGTCCCAGTGCTCTAAAAACAAAAAAACACCTCCACACAGGGCTGCCCAGAAGATTCAGGGGGCCTGGGGCAAAGCAATTTCGGGGGTCCCTTCCATAATAAAAAGTTGCAATACTATAGAATACTATATTCTCGTGGGGGCCCCTGCGGAGCTCAGGGCAAATTGCCCCACTTGCCCCCACCCCAGGCGGCCCTGCCTCCACGAGGGGCATAGCTCCCAACACTGCTGCACTGTCTATACTGGTGCTTTACAGCGCTGAAACTTGCAGCTCAGGGGGGTGTTTTTTCACACTCCTGAGGGAGAAAGCTGCAGCGCTGTAAAGTGCCAGTGTAGACAAGCCCTAAAAGGTACTGGAGGTTTCCACTAAAGTGATCAGCCCCGAAGGTCTGCTTTTTGTGGTCTGTTAGATCTGCTACCCTAGTCCAAAGTGGTATTGCTCCAGGCCATGTTACATGCAGTCGTTTAGTAAAGAATGTCCCATGCTACCAGTGCTAATGAATCCCCAGAACAGATACATCTGTTCACACAGTTAGCTCCTATTGCTAGAAGTTAGTTGCAGCTTGCACAAAGCCATCTGTTTCCTTCTGTTCTTCTGTGAGACCCATTTGCTCTGCATTCCACAGTTGCCACTTTGCCCTGGCTGCCAGGTACACTCACCTTGGCCAGATCAAGAGGTGTTTTTACTTCCTCTGCAGGTAGGTTCGGCTCAGCATACAGAGATGTTTCTTGCTTGTTTCTTCCTTTGCGTCTCCCTCTCTTGCCTTGGTCTCCAGCCCGCTGCACATCTGAAATCTCTAAAGGGTTGTGCAAAGAGAGAGGAAGGCGTGTTAGCTAGCAGCAGTGAATACTGAAGACCTCTTGGGGAGGGTGATCACTTGGTTTTAAACCTTCAAAATAGGCAGAAAGGGAGATCCAGGACCAGCTGCAGAAGATGCTTTGCGGCCCTACTAGCATCTGCTAATCAAGTAAGTTTTGGTTACTTCTGATACTTTCATCCTACCACCCACCCTCTACTTTGACCCACCGTCTCTTTTTCTGTACACTGGCAAAGGGTCGGAAGCCGGCTGAGAGGACTTTCTCCATCGGGTTACCAGCTCTTCTATAAACTGACTCTTCTTCCCATCAGTCCCCTGGATGAGGTCAATTACATACTCTCGGATCTCCTCCTCATTTTCAATTGACAAGATATACCTGGAAGGGGACAAAAAGAAGAAAACTGATAACATGAATATATTTTCCAAGAGACAGGCAACACCAAAGCTAACCTCAACTTCCCCTCTACACTCTTCGAATCAAGTTAGTGCAGCGAGCATGGGAGAGAAGACATTACAAGAAAGGCCCAAAAGGAAGACATATCTGAGGAAGATATGTTTGGAGAAATCCCTTGTTATTTCTGGACCAGTGAAAAAAGGGGAGGGTCAGATACCCTTCCAACCCACCCCTTCCCCACCAACACAACAACTACACTCTCCTTACTATCAAAGGAAATTGAAACCACACTGCTCACTCCGTACTCCCGAATATCTAACCACTAATGAAGTCCAAGACAATCTCATCGGTTTAAATATTATTGAAATAAGTATTTCCTCCTTCTACTTGTCTACAAACATCAAAATCTTTTTTCAGAATGGTAGCCGTGTTAGTCTGTATCAGCAAAAAGAATTAGGAGTACTTGTGGCACCTTAGAGACTAACAAATTTATTTGGGCATAAGCTTTCCACAAAAGCTGGATTTTAGCCCGCAAAAGCTCATGTACAAATAAATTTGTTAGTCTCTAAGGTGCCACAAGTATTCCTCATTCTTTTTATCAAAATCTTTTGTCCTTCTCTTTCACCTTCGAATGGAAGAATATCAAAGCACTTTACAAACAAACACCCCCTTCCCATATACATGGCAGATGAAGGAGTTAATCCTGACCTATTTCACAGAGAGGTTACATGATATGCCCAAGATGATGCAGGAAATCTATGTCAGAGCCAGGAATAAAAAAACCCAGGGCTAACAAATCACAGCCCCGACCTAAACTGTTTCATAACCTATAGACACAACACATCAAAACAAGAATGCCCACATAGAACAGACTGGACCTTCACTTTAAAAATGACTGATGAAAGTGGAGGAGAAAAAAGGTTATACCCATGTTTGTTTCTTTATGATGTACAAAGAAGGCCTAAAACATTTTACATGTACTGGAGAATTTCCTGAGGGTCCCAAAGAGGTAGACTGAGAGCGTCTCAATCCTTAAGGTGCAGGAGTACTGATTTTCTTCCAACTGTTTGTACCACAGTGTTTGAGTTAAATCGGTGTTGAACAATAAACAAAATTGTAAACAATGTGAATAATCTGTCCTTTGCAAATCAAGTTGCACTTGCTTGGTATCTGCAGTGTCATAAACCCTTTCATTCTCTCATCATTCATAGTGTCTTCCAGGAAAAACAACAATTTTGAATGTAAAAGAAAGTAGCTGGAATGGAGGGAGATTAAAAACAAAACAAAACAAAAAAAACACCTTCAGATTATTTTTATCCAGGAAGCAAAAGAAGGGCACAAAGCCAGTTTTTCCTTTGCATGTAACCTTCCAGGGCTTATTCAAAGATGAATAAACAGTAAACTGCACAGGAGCTGACACACCTACCTTCAAAGGCTGAAGGGCTAAATGAGCTCTGCTAGTAATCAGACACAACTAAGCCATTCCCTCCTGAGACACCCAGTGCTACATTTAGAGGCTCCCTCTAAAGGTTACAAAGTTACCTCTGAATTTGGACCGGGACTTCAGGTGAGGAAACAACAGCATGATTAAAATTCTCTCTCCCTTGGAAAGGGATACAAATCCACTTCATAATGTCTATATGAGAAAGACTGCAGGTGTGATGGGAGAGAACTGGCACAGTGATATCATCAGGAGAAAGACTATGGATGGGTCTTCCCAGCACAAATAGCTCGCCATACTCAAGTTTACTGCACTCGAGTACCTGTAGAGAGACCACAATTCAATGGCTGCTTGGTGTGGTGCTCTGTCCCTCTTTGGTGGCACTAGACCATCTACAGATTGATGAGTCTGATACAGCAGTGGTTCTCAACCAAAGGTATGTGTACCTCTGGCGATATGCAGAGGTCTTACAGGGGGTACATCAACTCATCTAAATATTTGCCTAGTTTTACAACAGGCTACATGAAAAGCACTAACCAAATCCGTATAAACTAAAATTTCATACAGACAATGACTTGTTTAAACTAGACCAGTGTTTCTCAACCCGGGGTTGTGATTTATTTATAATTATATGGTAAAAATGAAAAATTAAGCAATTTTTCAGCAATAGTGTGCCATGACACTGTTGTCATTTTATGTCTGACTTTGTTAGCAAATAGTTTTTAAGTGAGGTGAAACTTGGGGGTATGCAAGGCAAATCAGCCTCCTGAGGGGTACAGTAGTCTGGAAAGATTGAGAACCACTGCGTACAGCATTGGCTCATACACAAAGCTTAAGTGGTCTCAGATTTGATCCTGCCCATCAATGACCAAGGTCTGTCGCCATTACAAAAACACTCAAATGACAGAATGAATTGATTAGCTGCTGTCAGGTGTAACTTGAGCAGTAGCATCCCCACTGCTTTACTTGCTCAGATTTTCCAACAGATGCTACCTAGCTGGAGCTTAAGAAGCTGTCTATACTAAAAAAAAAAAAAAGGGGGCAGTCTCAGAGCCAGAGTCAACTGACTTTGGTTTGCTGGGCTTGCGCTACAGGGCTAAAAATAGCAGTGTAGACATTCCTGCTTGGGCTAGGGCCTAGGATCTGAGATCTGCTTCCATCGCTGAGTTTCAGAGCCCCATTTTTAGTGCTGCAGCATGAGTCCGAGTCTGTTGACCTGGGCTCTGAGACTCACTGCTGCGGGGCTTGTTTTGCAATGTAGATGTACCCTACAGCAGCACTTAACTCCAGTTAGAGATTTTTGTGTGTGAACAGGTTTTGAGCTAGTGGTAATATCTGAGTTATAACTCGAACTAACTGGTGTGAAGACACACCCCATGTCTGTATATAAACAAGTGAGACAGAAAAATAATATACACAGCAAGAGATGTTGCATTTAAAAAAACCTCATCTTTGTTCCACTACTGTTAGCAGCAGATGTTTAAACACAATGGTCCTGGAAAGACTTACAAGCATGCTTAACTTAACATATGCGAATAGTGCCACTGACATCAGTGGGACCATCCATGTGTATAACATTAAGCAACAGTGTAAGTCTTTGGAGGATGGAGGCCTGAATGGAACAATTCCCTCTCCTCCTCTCCATGGGATCTGTATCTACCTTTGGTTTAGCGGAGGGATGGGCAAAACTGTAATAAAAATACCAGTGTTAAATACAGGCCACTCAACTGTAACATGCATTAACCCCCATACTTGTGTGCCAATCAGTGCACGGCACAACAGTTTTATTCAACAGGGACACCAACAATTACACCTCGATTAAACAAAAACCTGAGCCAATAAAAGAAAAAATAGAAAAGAGCAAAGACTCCTTTTTGCAAGAAAAGCTTCCTCTCTTCAACATCCAGCGTAGGGAGCTTTAGGCCCATGAACAGTGCAAAACAGATGTATGTAGTAGATTAGTTCCTGGCTCCCGGAGCTCCCAGGGACCAGAGGGACAGAAAGACCCACCAGGGCCAATCCAGGCCACCCCAATCCAAACTGAGTGGGGGCCCAAGTGGGGTCAACTGAGCCCTACAGCAGGATCTGTAGAGCTGCAACCTGACCAGTCCAATTTGAATCGGTTCTTCTCTCTTACCCCTCACACCATCTACTCAACCCCCTCCTCTCCCTTTCTCCACCTTCTCTCATACCCTTCCCCTCCCCCCGCCCCATCTACTCGACCCTCTCCCTTCCCCCACCTTCTCTCTCTTTCCCTCCCCGCCTCTCCTTATCCCCTTCTCTCATACCCTTCCCCATCCCCATTTACCTGACCTCCCTTCCCCGCCCTGCCGCCGCGCACCCCACGATTCCTCGACTGATCAGCCCGAAGTCGCGCGCAACTGCTGGCTGCAACCAGGCAGGGAGCGCCCGAGCGCGGCATCTTGCCCGGAAGGGAGCTGGGCGCACCGCGGCTCCAGGGCGGCTCGGGAGGCAGGCATTTCCGGCCCGCGGCAACCACGTGCCGCGAGTGGGTTCGGCGTGCTGCTCCGTCCCCCGCCCCCGCCTGACCAGGGGCGGCGGACAGCCGCGGAGGGGCGGGGCTTGAGGCGGGCCGGCGGGGGAAGCGGCCGGAGGGTGGTGCCCCGGGCCCGGACGGGAGCCCTGGCAGCAGCACGGCCTGGGCCGGGTCCTTCACACAAAAGCCTGGAGGGAGGCATGGGCGGGCCGGCCGCTTAGCCCCGTGGGGGAGCCCTGGGGGCCAGTCCTCACCTGAGCCCGGTCGGGGCCTGTGCAGTGCACGTGCTTCAGAGGGCCCAGTGCCAGGCGGGGCGTGCACTCGCTGGGGGGTCTGCACTGGCGGTGGGGGAAGGGAGGTGTGGGTCTGCAATGGCTGGGGGGTGGGAGGAAGGTGATGTACTGCATTGGCTGGGGGGGTGCCAGGTGGGGGCCAGTACTGGCTAAGGGTGGGGGAGGTGGTGACGGCGGAGGGTGGTATCAAAAGCAGGATAGCTTAGCAAAATAGCCTTGTGTGGAGTCCACATTGGGCTTTAGCTTCACTGCAAAAGTGTCTTTTTACACTGAGGTGACTAACTCGAGGGAGCATCTCACTGTAAAATCCTGGTGGAGACAAGGTACAGGTATTTTCCTCCAGGCAGCTAATCTAGGTCGACACTGTACCCCCATCCTGGGGTTTATTTTTACTAGATGCATTGAGGTACAAACTACAGCCCTTGTCTCTGCTAGGATTTTACACTGAGAGCCTATCTCAAGTTAATAAAAATGAAAATATAGACTAGGTGGCTGGCAGGAAGATAAGGACTTGGACTAGAGCCATCAATTGAGTACAGGTCAAATGTGCACGAAATGGCAAAGGAAGAGAGTGGGTATTGTTTGTTTTTGGCCAAGAGGGAGGCGAGTGACGCAAGTGGCAACATTCTAACAAGTGCACATGGGTTACAACAAATAAATAAGAAGTCTTTCATTATCAGTATTAGTACTGAGTTCCTAGATGTATGCCCACCAAAGCAATGATGGTGCCCATCAAGAAATATGCCCACTAAGGATTCTTGAGAGCCTAAGAAGGATAGAAACTGAAGACTAGTTTCCGTCTCTGTGTGACAGAACTCATAGGCTCAGTGACAAACAGTAACAATCATAAGTGTACAGCAAGCACCACAAAATTAATAGGTGCATTGACAGTGTTATATTAATTGTTATACACCAACTACCACACAATTCCTAACAGGCACTAAAACTGCAGGATCAGGTTGAGCACAGTACACCATAATCAATTACTGTGGCTCACTGTTAATGTGCTCTAGCTCTGCATTGAGGTCTTCAAACACCCATTGTGTCTGGCTGTTCAAACACAACAGACAGCCCTTTCAACCAGGCAGCAATCCCTCTCCCCCGCCCCTCTTGCCTCACAGGCACTATGCAGAACATAGCTGGAAGCTATAACCACTGGAAATTTTTCCCCCCCAGAGATCCAATCTTGTGAGTAAACAATGCCATCCTCCCTTCAGTCTACCAAAAAAGCACATTCAACTGTCGTTCTATACCTGCTGAGCCTGTAGTTGAATCTTTCCTGGATGCTCTTGAGATGGCTGGTTTACGGCTTTGTGAGCCAGGGAAGGTAGGGGTAAGCCTAGTCCCGGACCCTAGGATCACTTCTGGCATTTCTACATCACCAATGGTAAGCCATCTGTCAGGAAAGAAAGTCTCTGCTTGCAGCTTTCTAAATAGTATAGTGTTCTTAAAGATACAAGTGTGATGCTGGCAGAGCAGGCACCAATTCATATCAAAGCCCCTAGGCCTGAGCCAAACACTGACAAATACATAGGGCACGTCTACACTGGAAAAGTTACAGTGCCGCTCAGAAAACGCAGAAGGAAAACCGCTGTTGTGTGACTGCAATAGCGAATTCACACTTGCAGCACTATTTGGAGTGGTGCACTCTGGGCATCTTATCACACAGAGCACCTCTTTCTCTTTTGTCGCTAAGACTTGTGGGAAGGCGGAGGGGGTCGTGGGGCATCTTGGGTCCAGTCCCAATGCCACATGATGCGTTGCTTCACATCCCAGCAATCCCTGTGCTTCAGTCCACATTTGGCACCACCTTTCAACGGGTTGTGTACTGTGTGCCCTGCCTCTTTCAGGCTGCAGGAATGGATCCTGAACTGCTGGCCAGTATGCTGCTCGCTCTGACCAGGTCACAAGTGGCAGTGGAGTTATTACTTAAACTATAAAGGCAAGAGGAATCTGACATTGAGCTCCCCACATGAAGTAGCTACAACATGAGATTGCTTGTGGCATTCACGGATGTGCTGACCACGGTGGAACACTGCTTTTGGGCTTGGGAAACAAGCACTGAGTGGTGGGATCACATTGTGATGCACGTCTGGGATGACGAGCAGTGGCTGCAGAACTTTCAGATGAGGAAAGCCATAGTCATGGGTCTGTATGATGAGCTCACCCCAGCCCTGCTACACAAGGACACAAGAATGAGAACTGCCCTGTCACTGGAGAAGTGCATGGGGATTGCACAGTGGGAAGCTGGCTATTCCAGACTGCTATTGATCGGTCGCTGACCAGTTCAGAGTGGGAAAGTCGACAATTGACTCGTGTTGAGGGAAGTGTGCAGGGCCATTAATCACATCCTGCTCCAAAAGATTATGACTCTGGGCAACAAGCGTGACATTGTGGATGGCTTTCAACGAATGGACTTCCCTAACTATGAAGGGGAGATAGATGGCATGCACATTCCAATTCTGGCACCAGACCACCTAGCCACCAAGTACATTAATTGCCAGGGGTGTTTCTCAGTGGTTCTCCAGGTGCTTGTGGATCACTGTGGGCCTTTCACAGACATTAATGCAGGCTGGTCCAGAAAGCTGCATGATGCATACATCTTTGGGAACACTGGTCTGTTCAAGAAGCTGCAAGCAGGGACTTTCTTCTCAGACCAGAAGATCACCGTAGGGCAGTGGTCCCCAACCTTTTTCATCTGGTGGGCGCCAGATGATGAGCCATGGAGGACCGTGGCGGCGGATGAGCATCTACCGAAATGCTGCCGAAATTCGGGGCATTTCGGCAGATGCTTGTCCACCGGCCAGTACGCAGGTGCACTCAGACACCCTGGTGGGTGCCATGGCACCCGCCGGCACGCGTTGGGAACCCCTGCAGTAGGGGATGTCAAAATGCCCGTTGTGATCCTGGGAGACCCCGGCTACCCCTTAATGCCATGGCTTATGAAGCCATGCACCAGGCAACTTGACAGCAGCAAGGAGTGGTTCACCAACAGACTGAGCAAATGCAGAATGACTGTTGAGTGTGCATTTGGCCGTTTAAAAGCCCGCTGGCGATGCCTGTATGGGAAGCTGAACCTGATTGATGACAATATTCCTTTGCTTATTGCCGCATGCTGTATGCTCCATAAAATTTGTGAAGGGAAAGGTGAAAGCTTCACTCGGCTGCACCGCAGAGGCTCAGCACCTGGAGGCTGAGTTTGAACAGCCAGAGAACAGGGCTATTAGGGGGGCACAGCATGGGGCCATAAGGATCATGTATTCTTCAAGACAGCAATTTGAAGCTGAAAGCCACTAATATTTGCTGCTATGCTTGGGATTGCAGTATTTGTAATGTTAAGAGGTGACTGGTGCACATGATGCAATAAGTGGGTTTAACATAATTGCATGTTGTTTTGCAGTGCTCCTTTTGCTTTCATTTAACAGAATAAAGATAGCTTTCAAACCAACACAATTCTTTTATTAAAATACAACAACCGAAGGAGAGAGTCAAAAGACAAAAATACATCAGCAGGGAGGGGGCGGGGGAAAAGGAAGGTTTCCAGAGGAGGAGGGGTCCGGGGACGGCTACAGATTTGTGTATGGCCAGGGATCATACCCAACTTTCTCCTTTAGAGTACAATGCAGCGGGTGCTGTACTTATGCAGGGCCAGACTGCAGAGGGTTGGGTGTTGAGTGCAGTGGGTAGTGGGAGTCCATACTGCTGAACTGTGAGGAGGGAGGAATGGAATGCTGCTGGTCAAGAGTGGAGCCAGAAGGTTAATAACAGCATGTTGGCAATTGGGGTGGGAGGCAGGGGTGCATGGGAAAGAGTTTTGTGACAGCAGCTGCAGGGGAGGGTGATCATGGAGCTGCTCGGTTTGAAGAGCTACTATCACCTGCAGCATGTCCTTTTGGCACTCCATAACATTTAAGAGTGGCTCTGTGGCTTCTTTCTGGTGTGTCGCATTCTCCTTTCAGTCCTTCTTCTTGCCGTCCCGCCACTCCTTCAATTCCTGTTTCTTAGCAGTGGAGTGCATCATAACGTCACGCAGAAAGTCCTCCTTAGTTTTTCGTGGCCACTTTCAAATTCTGCACAGCTGTTCTGCCACCAATAAGGGAGGCTGAGCTCCCAACGTCATCTCTGAAGTTTAAATGTAACATTTTATAGAAGCAGTATTTTTTGAAACACAGACAACACTGATTCAGTGCTTTAAAACATAGCCAGTACTCACACACCTGTCACTAACTGGCTGACCCCAGGCAAGCACACATTAGCCACAAGCCCCCCAAAATGGTGAGTAGCCACTGGGATAGGGTAAATCACTCTCCACAGACCCTGCTGTACACTGGGCACATGACTCTTGGGGACAGCCAGCATTGTGGGGGAGGGGGGGGCTTGATAATCATTCCTGTCCCCACATTTTCCACAGGATGTGATCATTATGGAAGACATCTTGCTGCTGAGGGTGAGCAGGGAATCAAGGGAGGGTCTTCTCCAAGCCTCCAGCTTCCACCCTGGCCTGTGTGTGGCTCACCTGTGTGCAGCAATGGTCCCCCCCTCCATCCTCCCTGTGATGCACAGTGGTGCAGGAAAGTTACCATTAATGGGGCAAGAAACAAAGCAGCTCTGCCGAGGAACCTGCAGCAGCGAATTGCCCAGTATCTCCAAGAGAGGTTCCTGGAGATCTCTGAGGCAGATTCCCGTGAAGTGAGGGAGTTAATCAACAGCCTGTTCCATTACTCAGAATAGGCATGTGGAGGGAGACAAGCCTGCTTTCTGCAACCCTCCTGCTTCCAGCAAATCACTTCAGCAATTCCCAAAATCAGATCCACTTACCAGGGGCCTCCTCTCCTGTTTGCACTTCACCAAGACTGCTGTGACTGGCTAGCCTCCTCCGGGGTAGAAAAGAGCTCCTGACTGCATGCATCTCTGGCCTCCAAGCCATCCTCTGCCTCTGGGTCCCCCTCCACATCGTCATCCAAGATTTTCTTTTCCTGGCTCGGTCCATTCTTGACTGGTATGCGAGCCAATGAAGTATCCATAGGGGCCTTTGCAGTGTAGGTGGGGTTGCCACTGAGAATCACGTCTAGCTCTTTGTAGAACTGGCAGCTCATGGGCATAGCACCGGAGCAGCAGTTGGCCTCCCGCGCCCTGTGGTAGGCATTCCGCAAAACCTTCATTTTTACCCTCCTCTTCAGTGTGTCCTGGTCATGGCCCCTTTCTATCATGCATCATGAAATCTGTCCGTAGGTATCATAATTCCTATGGCTAGAGCGCAGCTGGGACTTCAGAGCCTCCTCTCCCCAAATGCTGATGAGGTCCAGCAGCTCAGCATTGCTTCAAGTTGGGGATTGCCTGGTGCCTGAAGCAGGCATAGCCACCTGGAAAGATGTGCTGAGACCACTTCACGCATCACCGGGCAAACAGGAAGGGGACTTTCAAATTTGCAAAGGAATGTACAGGGTGGAGCAGACGG
This sequence comes from Chelonoidis abingdonii, assembly GCF_003597395.2. Classification (NCBI taxonomy): domain Eukaryota; kingdom Metazoa; phylum Chordata; order Testudines; family Testudinidae; genus Chelonoidis; species Chelonoidis abingdonii. Next base: position 42,471,082 of record NC_133777.1, read on the forward strand.
TTGTTCACCTGAGGACAGGGCAGTAGAGTTCAAACCGATGACCAGAGAGGTGAGAACAGGCATTGTGGGACACCTCCCGGAGGCCAATCACAGCACTGTAATTGCCACGATATCTTCACTGGCACTGCAGCTCTGTAGCCCTGGCGCAGAAAACTGTATGCCTCTCGTTGGGGTGGTTTTTCTAGAGAGCTACAACTGTGCAGTTTTGCACACTTAGGGGCTTGGCAATGCGTACGCCTCGCAAGTTACAGCACTAAAAACTGCTTTACTGTGCAGAAACTTGCCCGTGTAGATGGTGCCATAGCTGAATTAGTTTGCCTCACTTGTGTGTCAACATTGTTAAAATAGATGTTAAGTTTGTAAGAATGTGTTTAGACTTTATGAAACGTTTGTAGGATTATGCATGTATTAAGCACATTTATAACATCTGTATCCCATACGAGATATTGTGGTTCTCTGTAACTGTGTAACTGAAACAAGAAAGGAGCATTACTTGATGTAAAGTGCTGGCTTCCTACAGAAGGTGTTAGGCCCTGTCCACCAAGAAGGCCAATTGAAACCAGATGGCCCATTGTGAAACATCAAAGAACAAAGACTTTAACTGCATTCCTTCCCCCCACCCCCATGAAGAGGAGACACGCCAGTGAACTCATGCCATCAGCTTGAACTCTGGGGAGAAAGGAATAAAAATCCCTAACAAGAAGGACTTGTCTTGACATACAGCACTACAGCAGCGCATTTGCACCAGTGGAGCTGCATTGCTGTAGCACCTTAGTGAAGACACTACTACACCAATGGGAGAACTTCTCCCGTCGGCACAGTTAATTTGCCTCCCTGAGAGGTGGTAGCTGAGCCAGCGAGAGAAGCTCTTCTGTTGCCATAGCACTGTCTACACAGTGTATTAGGTCAACATAATTATGTTGCACAGGGGTGTAGATTTTTCACACCCCTGAGCAACATAGTTATATCGATATAGGTTTGTAGTGGAAACCTGGCCAAAAAAATTGCATCTCTGTGTTGCATAGACTTTGGAAGGGCAAGATTTCTAAGCATAAGCAAAGGATCCCCAGCTGCTTACCCTCGGTTAGCCCTAAAGGATGTATAGAGCTTGCATGTTACAGCAGCTTCTATCACAACACCTTCTGGAATCTAAGACTGTAATTCATGTATGTGTGTATGTTTACCTGCTTTGAGCTTGTAAATAACTCTCTTCTTAGCTTAAACAAAACAAAACAAAACATCTTTAGGTAGTGCATTCTCGACTTGGCTACAAGTATTGTCTTTGTTGGAAGATCTAAAGTGCAGTTGACCTGGGATAAGTGACTCAACCTTTGTGCCCAGTGTTCCCTCCGCCAGAGACCTTCCACACAGATCCCTACACCCAATGCCTCCAGACCCACTATGCCCAGCACCCCCTGCCCAGAGACCCCTCTCGTTGACCTCCCATCATGACTGCACAGCACCCTGCACACCATACCTCCTGCCCAGCTCCCCCACACACAGATCCCCTACTGTCCTGCACGTCCTTCACAGTCCCACCATCACAGCTGTACAGCACCCCATATTCCTGAGGGAGTTCTGCATCAAATTCTGTGCACAATATTTTAAAATTCTGCATTTTTTTTTAAACAATAAATAAATGGGGAAGCTCCACCACGGCAGTGGGGAGCACAGGCCACTGGCTGCATGGAGGTGGGAGAATACCCTGCAGCCTCCCCCGCATCCCGGGAAAGAGACTTGGCCATGAGGCTGAACCTGACCCTGACCCTGACACAGCACAAAGGCCCGGTCTTCCACAGAAACACCCTAGGGCCCTGCCCCTTTTGCGCCAGGCACTTCAGATGTGGGCAGCGAGGCTCAGCCTGGCAGCAGGATTCAAGTGCAGAGGGACTTAGTGTAGGGGGATCCAGATGGGAATATGAGGGTTCTGTGTGGGGCAGTCTGGGTGCAGGCAGCTCAGTGGGGGATCTGGATGCACAGGGAGATTCCAGGTGCAGGGGTAATGGGAGTCTGCAGGGGGGACCAAGTGAAAGTGATTGGAGCTCAGTGGGGATGGGTCTAGGTGTAGAGGAGGTGGGGTTCATTTGGGTGGGGGTCCAGGTGTAGGTGGTTGGGTCTCAGTGGGGAGGGTGTCTGAGGGGGCTCATCAAGGTGGTACAGATGCAGGGGAGGTAGGGTTTGTCAGGGTGAGGGTTTAATGGGCCTGCTTAACAGGGGAGCTCCAGCTGCAGCCAAGGGGATCTGCATGCTGGGCCCCTGCTTCCCTTATCCCCTTCTCTTCTCCATTCCATGCCCCTTCCCCACCGCTTCATCTCCTCCCCACCCCCTTCCTTCTCCCCTGCCCCCACATCTGTACCCCAGAGTTCAGAGTGGGGGGAGGAACCCTGACAACATGGCTAAGTTGATAGAAGTCTGTTGACCTAGCTGCTGCTGCTCGAAGAGGTGGGTTAACTACAGCGATGAAAAAAACCCTTCTGTTGTTGTAGGAAGCATCTATACTACAGCAGCACAGCTGCAGCACCGTAGCTGTGCTGTGGTAGCACCTATAGTATAGATATGCCCTAAGATATCTGTGTCTATTTCACACTTCTGTAAAATTCCATCACATTTTGTGGTTCAACCCAGACCAGTGAGAGGTTGTGTCACCACCTGTCTGTGACCCTCGGTACCTTACAATGCTCTCCTATGTAGCTCCCTGTATGGATGCTCGCATCCAGCATACAAGCATTCACCAATTCTGACTATATCAGCCTGGTTGTTACATGACTGCCACACTCCAACAGCACTGGTGGCTACTAGCCCAGTGACCCCAACACTCCCCCAGTCTGTCCTGAAATGTACAAACCCCTCCCAGAACATTCAGAGGAGTAATGATATCCATTGCTCCTTTAAAGAGACAAAAACACAGCAGTTTGTGGCTTTAACTGGAGTTAACAATCACTTCAAGCACAGTATTGGGGTGGTTTAGATTAAAAGTAGAACTATTTAATCAAAAAGGGAGGCTGCAAGTGAGTTCAAGGAAAAGGTATAAAGACAAAAAGGTTACAAGCAAATAAAGTAAAATATGCTTTCTAGTTGTTAAGACTTAACAAGCTACGGCACTGATCCAAGGTAGATATCTTCCCAGTGTTTCTTCTTTCCAGTCATGGACTTTCTCTCAATCAGGAGCTCGGGGCAGATTTACCATGAAACACACAGTTCCCTGGCATGCGCCCCTCCCCAACAAGAGGACACTTGGGCAGTTCAGTACCAGCACACTCCCTGTGGGGGGAGAGGGGGCTGCTCCACGGGAGGGAGGCTGCAGGGGCAGAAGCTGTGGGGAGCAGGAGAGCAGGGAAGGAGGCTCACCCGCAGCCTCAGCAGAGCAGGCGGGAGGTGCGGGTTGCGGGAGCGCTGTGAACACAAGCCGGAGGACTCAGGAGGAGCACAGGGCAGCTGCGCAGCCGGACGGAGAGAAGCGGCGCTTTGAAGGGGAAACCGCTACTTCTCTCCGGCTGCGTGGCTGCCCCTGTATAGCAGTAGGATTTTATGTTTGGATTTTATATAATTTAAAATGAAGGATAAAGAATAAAATGTAGCATGTATTGATGTACGATTTGACTATATCCTGCCAGCCACCCGTTTTGAATAGCAGAAAGGAAAGGCCTAATGGCCCATTTGGTAAAGATGCATCAGCCGGATTCTGTGTCTGTGCCGATTTCAAGGCAGTAACAGATCTTTTTTCCGGTCACCAATTTGTTGTAGGTTTAGCATTTTAAAATAAGTAAAAGAATGCCATGACTGTTTTTCTTTTGCATTGTAATTTGATGTTCCTGTTCAAAATGTTCTGTGTAAATTGATTCTCTTTTGTGTGTGAATGAGGAATGTGCGTGTTACAAGATAAGTGTGAACCAGATGTTCTGGGGAGAAACCGGACACAGACACAAGGGCGCCAGGAGACTGCAACACACCCCTATTGAAATGTCAGAGGAGGGCAGATTGATGGCTCTAAAGATGAGACAGGCAATGGGGAAAAGATAGCTGTGATCAAAACCAGCATGGGATAACTCCCTGGGGAACCTGATGTAAAGAATGAGAAGGACAATTAAGAAAACAAGCACTCGTCAAACAACAATTGATTACAGCATGATGGTGCAAAACTCATTGGTCCCAAAGAAGGAAAATCACTCTATAAACAGAGTGCCTTGCTATGAAACTTTGGGTTCGTCCTGCCAAGACTTCCCCAGAGTATCGTGTCATGACCAACAGAACCCAGCTCCTCCCTACCAGTGATCAACCTAGCTGGCCACTAGGTTGATCCGGACTCTGGACTGGTAACTATAACATTGACTGGTGGGAGGGAGAGAGAGAGAGAGAGAGTGTGTGTGAGTGTGTGACTGAATGAATATGCTAATTGTTGCGTCTTCAATAAATGTGGTGTATTGCCTTTTCCCCTGAAAAAGATCCCGTGTGCTTCTTATAAGCATAACACCTGCTCCTCCTGAGTGGGCTGGATTCAGAAAGGGATCAGGGCTTCAGGGGCTGCAGCCCAGGGCTCCGGGGCTGACTTATCCTTGGGCTGTAGCCCCTAAAGCCCTTGCATTCCAGCCCTGCCTGGTGGGGTGGTGGAGGCAGCTCCGAGAATCGCGGCCAATGGGAGCTGTGAGGGGTGATGCCGGCAGGGCAAGTACAGGGCCGTGCGGAGCCACTTGAGCTCTCCACACCTGCACCCCCCCACACCAAATGGGCACTGCCCCAGGTAAGTGCTCCACACCCCAGCCCCTTGCCGCAGCCCTGAGCCCCCTCCTGCATCCTAACTCCTGCCCAGCCCCCCCCATATCCCCAGCCTGTTCCTACTCCCTAACTCCCTTCCAGGCCTTGCATCTCCAACCCTGAGCCTCCTCCCACACCCTAACTCCCTCCCAGACCCTGCACGCCCACCCCTAGCCCGTTCTCACACCCTAACTCTCTCCTAGACCCTGCACCCCTACCCATAGCCCACTCCCACACCCTAACTCTCTCCTAGACCCTGCACTCCCACCCTCAGCCCACTCCCACACCCTAACTCCCTCCCAGACCTTACGTGGTCCGGGGCCAACTGCCCTGCCTCTCCATGGGGTTCTGCTTCTGCCTTCTCCACAAACTGCTCCGCTCTACCAGCCACTCCACTCTGTTCCTCCAGCCGTCCTCACAAACTGCTCCGCTCCGCTCCGCCAGCTGTTCTGCTCCACCAGCTGCCCCATGATCAGCTCCAGCTGTCCCCGCAAACTGCTCGGCTCCACTCACTCCGTGGGCCGCTCCACCCGTCCCACAGCTGCTCCACTCGGCCAGCTGCTCTGCTCCACCAGCTGTCCCGTGATCCGCTCCAGCCGTCCCCACAAACTGCTGCACTCCACTCTGCCAGCTGCTCTGTTCCACAGTATAGCTTCAGGCTCCCCCACTAGTTAGCACAGTACTCAGTGCTTTTCCAGCTCTTTAATGATTTCAGCTCATAGTAGGGGAGCCCCAGTGCTAGTGCACCATTAGCCCAAAGCGAGTTTAGCTCAGTAACCTGTATCTAGATTCTTAAGGGAATAAAAAATTAACTTTGATATTCCACAGTGGAGAGAGGAGTGGGTGGAACTGGTGCTTCTGGCTCACACAAGGAGCCTACACCACCAGGCACAGATACCTATCCCCAGCCTCTCTCAATTCACTGGGTTTTGGAACCCATGTCCCTTGTCTAGCAAGTATCACTTAATTGATACTGAGACATTTTTGTCATAAAGCAGTCTCATAGTTCCTCATTCACATAATCAGGATGACGACACTTTATTCCTCCTGCTCCAATAACAAAGAAATTGGGGATCCCAGAGCTGTCAAATTAACCATCCCAGGCTGCCGTGGGCTATGCTAGGTGGGGTGGGTGTGCCAATGCAGATACCTAAAATTCCTTTCCACACTCCCCATAATTCACCACCAGATGTCAGGGTAGGGCTCATCCTGACTCTGCTTACATCTACAATGACCTGGCTGGAGGGCTGAGCCATGAAGATGGAGCACTCTGATCCTGGAGAGCAAGGGGGAATACAATAAGTAACTCCTCACTTAAAGTCGTCCCAGTTAATGTTATTTCGTTGTTACGTTGCTGATCAATTAGAGAACATGCTTGTTTAAAATTGCACAATGCTCCCTTATAAAGTCACTTGGCAGCCACCTGCTTTGTCCACTGCTTGCAGGAAGAGTAGCCCATTGGAGCTAGTGGCAGGGGCTTAGAACCAGGGTGGACCGGCAGCCCCCTTATCAGCAGGGCCACTGAGAGCGGGTTCAGGCCCTGGTGAAAAAAATTTTCGGGTCCCCCAGCAAAGGCAGACCGGCTAAACAGGGCCAATGAAGCCGGGCCCCGGGCCCCTTCCAGATCGCCGGGCCCTGGTAATTGGTACCGGCTTCCCCCCGCCCTCTCGTCAGCTCTGTGTATCAGCTCCCTGCTTCCTAAGTTCTCTGTGCGGCAGCCACCCAGCAGGCTATCAATTGCCAGGTAGTTCAGCTGTCCCTAACCCCACTGCTGTGTGGTGTCCTCTGCCTGGGAATGGCTTCCAGGAGCCACACGCTTGCTGTGTGGGGGAGGGGTATGAGTGCTAATGTCAGGGTGCCCCTTCCTCCCTTCCGCTCCTGTCCCCCTCTACTTTGTCCCATTTCTACAGAGTCGGAATGGACAGACAAGACAGGTCTTTTTTCTGGTGAAAAAAAATTCCCTGGAACACCCCTATTTACATTAATTCTTATGGGGAAATTGGATTCTCTTAACATCGTTTTGCTTAAAATGGCATTTTTCAGGAACATAACCACAGCATTATGTGAGGAGTTACTGTATCAGTATCCATTGGAAGGGAGGAGGGTGTCAGACCTGAAAGGAGCTAATCCACAGCCATGATCACAAGGGGATGCCCCAGTGGTGAGTGAACCATGTTACAGGGCTTCCATTGGGGGTTGTGTTTTTTTGGTCAGACCTTGCTTTATTTCATGAGAGACAGGTAGGGTGACTGCCTTCCATCCTGTCTGAGAGAAAACCTGTTTCCCCCTCTGTTTGGTTATAGACTTTAAAGTATAATATACTGAGTATCCATAATTCCTCATATAGTATTACTGCATACATTTTACAATGCTATTAATCACCAATGTGTCTTTCATAACAAACCTTACTTGATAACCCTTCTTTTAATAATCAGTTGAGGTTCAGACCCCCTGTTTTTTATAGATAAAATGCAAATCCCTCAACTCACTATGTTGATGGCTTTGTTTACTTTTTATGTTTTCTTTGTTACTGCCTCATGACCAGGCTGGTGAGACAAGCAAATACACATGCTATTGTCTAGGGCAGACTGGGTTTATAGGTTCCTTGCCAAACCCATTTTAAGAACACAATTCTAGCACACATCCATAGAGATTTGTATGCACCACCTACATACATCACACAAGAATATTAATGATCAGTGGGCTCTGAGTTTTATATCATAACAACAGTGTGTTAGGTGTACTGAATGCGGCAGGTCTGACAAGAGTTGCTGACACAGAGTAGTGAACCATAAATGGGCCCACTGAATAAGCACATTAGCAGTGAAGTAACTTATGGTGATATGTAAACTGCCACCCTCACTGAAATGAATGGGCCAATTCACACACACCTCCTGGAGTTATTGCTGTAGGCCAGTAGTTCTCAACCTATTTACCATTGTGGGCCACATATTCAGCTCACTATATGTTATGTGGGCTGCATCTACATTAATATATATATATCCACACCACCTGTATGGCTATATCATCAGCCTTCCATGATACACTTGCCTCTTCCCTCCCTCCCTGAAAGCAACGGCAAACACTCATTTTTGGCCTAAGTGGAGGTTACTCGTGGATACACCATAGCACGGCAAGCATGGACCCCACTCAGCTGTACACTGTTGTTGTAAGTGTCACAAACACCTCGTGCATCATCCTGAGGTATTTGCAGAGCCTAGCCAGGAGCTGCCATGTGGAAGAAAGTGATGCCAGGCAAATAGCCGTGCTGGAAGCCATGGAATAGAGCAATTCGCACACGCTGGTGGTGGCAGTCGGGCTTGTTGACATAGTAGAACGCTGCTTCTGGGCCTGGGAAACAAGCACAGACTGGTGGGACCGCATAGTTCTGCAGGTACGGGATGAGGAGCATAACTTTTGAACGCATAAGGCCACTTTCATGGAACTTTGCGAATTGCTTTTCCCAGCCCTGAAGCGCAGAAATACCAAAATGAGACCTGCTCTGACAGTTGAGAAGTGAGTGGCGATAGTACTGTGGAAACTTGCAACACCAGATTGCTACCGGTCAGTCGGGAATCAGTTTGGAGTGGGTAAATTTACCGTGGGGGCTGCTGTGATCCAAGTAGCCAGGGCAATCAGTTCACTTCTGCTAAGAAGGGTAGTGACTCTGGGAAATGTGCAGGACATACTGGATGGCTTTGCCGCGATGGGGTTCCCTAACTGTGGTGGGGTGATAGGGATGTGCATTCCGTCTATCTTGGCACCAGACCACCTTTCCAAAGAGTACATAAACTGCAAGGAGTACTTCTCAATGGTGTTGCAAGAGCTAGTCGATCACAAGGGCCGTTTCATTGACATCAGCGTGGGATGATCAGGAAAGGTACATGACAAGCGCATCTTTAGGAATTCCGGTCTCTTCAGAAAGCTGAAAGAAGGAACTTTCTTCTCAGAATGGAGAATTATCATTGGTGATGTTGAATTGCCAATAGTTATCCTTGGAGACCCAACCTACCCCTTGCTCCCATGTCTCATGAAGCTGTACACAGGCAGCCTAGACATCAGCAAGGAGAAGTTTAACCATAGGCTGAGCACATGCAGAATGGTGGTAAAATGTGCCTTTGGATGTTTAAAGGGGCGCTGGCGCAGTTTACTCACTAGGTTAGGCCTCAGAAAAAGCAATATTCCCATTGTTGTTGCTGCTTGCTGTGTACTCCATAATACTATAATATCTGTGAAAGTAAGGGGGAAAAGTTTCTGGTGGGATGGGGGGGTTGAGGCAGATCACCTGGCAGCCCATTTTGAGCAGCCAGACACCAGGGCAATAAGAAGAGTATATCAAGGTGCACTGTGTCACCAAGAGGCTTTGAAAACCAGTTTCATAAATGATCCAAAACTGATGTGACAGTTCTGTATGTTGTTCGTTACCAAGCTACCCCCTTTTTTTGCATGTACTGCCCTGTAAACTAACCCCCCGCAACCATAGTGTGCACAGTGAATAAAGAGCCTCTTGTCCTCAATTCACGCATTTTTATTATCCTTGCAAACACTGAACAGAGACAGCAGTGAATAGCAAAGATAACCCGGGTCTAAGGGCCTGATAACAGCGGGGAGGGGCAAGGACATGTAGCTTACTGCAATTGCACTGTCTAGCAATCAAAGCTGTGGGAATGAAAGCTTTCTGCTCCACGAACCATCCCCTGGAGGGGAGTTCAAGTAGGGCCATCCTTACTTATACGCAAACTACACAGTTGCGTAGGGCACCAGGAAATTTGGGGCACCAAATTTCCCCAGATTTCCTGGTGCCCTATGCAGCTGCATGCTGCTTCAGTGGCCAGCTCAATCTCCCAGCTGGCTGAGCCAGCCAGGAAAGCTGCCCTCGCTTCCACCCCGTGCCCACTCCACCTCTTCCCCATAGCCCCTGCCCCTGCTCTGCCTCACCTCTTCCCACCCGTGCTCCGTCCCAGCCCTGCCCCCACTCCACCCCTTCCCCTGAGCTATGTTCTGGGGACTGCAGCAGGGGTCGAGTGTGCCCTGCACTTACTTGGCAACAGGAAGTGGAGCAACTTGGCCCCAGCCCACTCCGCTCCACCAGCTCCCAGCCACACTGCCAGGGAGTGCTGTGGGACTGTTCCCCCTTGTCCCCCAAGTCTCAAGGCTGGGAGCCAGGGGAGCACAGCGGAACGGGCTGGGGCCGGGTCACTCCACTTCCTGCTGCCCCATGAGTGTGGGATCAGACTCACCCTGCAATCACTGGGTGGGAGGAAGTGGACTGACCCAGCCCCAACCCGCTCCGCTCTGCAAGCTCCTGCTGGGGGGCAGTTTCCTCCTTGCCCCCCAAGACTGCTCCTTCCCCCCACAGCCTTCCCCTGCACAGCCGCCCTCAAGGAGGCCTGGGGTCAGCCCCTCGCCCCATGAAGGGACTGTGTAGGGCACCACAATGTCTAGGGACAGCCCTGAGTTCAAGGGATAATGAACCACCTTTCCTCGCTTTTTCCCCTCCACATTCTAGGATGTTTGAAGAGGAGGATATAGAACTTGGTGAGGAGGGCAGCTGGTTCATCACTGGGTGCAACAGGACTCTAAGGTCTAGTTGCCTTTCCTGCACCTAAACCAGACACCTCAACATGTCTGTTTGCTCCCCCATAAGCCGCAACATCTCCTCTTGCGTGTTACGCTCTTGATTCCTGCATGCTTTCCTGCCCTCTTGGTCGGTGCACATGCTCTCCGACAGAGTAAGCCTCCATGCATTCAGCTGGGCCCTGTCAGTCTCAGAGGAACATGTCTTCCCTTGTCTGCTTTTTTCACTTTCTAATCTGGGTCAGCCATTGTGCTGGTGTGGAGGAAGCACCCACAGACAAGGTTGTAGCTGCAAGGAAAAACATACATTGTTGAAAACAGAAGGTTAACTCTTGCAATGAAAAAAAAAACAAAAACACTTTACAGCAGTAAGTATATTTCCTGAGGTACACGGCCACGTTTTGTCTTTTAAAAAGAAGTGCCTATCAGTAAGGTACAACACATGGCAGAGCGCTGGGCAGCAGATTTCAGTTTGCAGGCAGGAATGGTAAGCACACAAGAAAGAGTAGGCGGTGTCAGGGCACATCCAGTGACATTTTTTGGTGGGGAGACTCTTGGCACAAAAGCAGACTTTTCCAGGGAGCACCCTTTGCATCATCACTGGATTGGCCGCCACTATATCCCAATTGTTTACTTCAGCTTAAACATTAACCACAATTGCAATTAACCCCATAGTGTGATTACAAGTGTGCACTCACCAGAGGTGCCTTCCTCGCCATCTCAGTCCCACAACAGTAGGTCCTGGGAGGGGATTGGCTCCAGAGTTAGGAAAAGGTCCTGGCTGTGGGGAGACAGATCCTCCGCTTGCCTGCTGTGCATTCTCCTCCTCTTCCTCATCAACAATGTCCTCCTCGTTGTTGCCCATGGCCGCCTGGGGCCCCTGGGAGGTATCCACGGAGAGTGTTGGGGTACTGGTGGGGACCCTGCCTAGAATCATATGCAGCTGCTCACAGAAGCAGCATGTCTGCAGCTCAGAACCAGAGTGACTGTTTGCTTCCCTTGTCTTCTGGTACACTTGCCTGAGCTCCTTTACTTTTACGTGGCACTGCTGTGTGTCCCTGGTGTAGCCTTTCCCCCCCATGACCTGTGCAATTTTGGCATAGATGTCAGCATTTCTTCTGCTGGTTCAGAGCACTGCCTGCACAGACTCTTCTCCCCACAGAACAATCAGATCCAGTGTCTCCTGTATGCTTCACACTGGAGCATGTTTGTGCCTCTGGGCAGGCACAGTAAGCTGTGCTGGTGAGCTCTCCATGCTGATCAAACAGGAAATGTAATTCAAAAGTTCCCAGGGCTTTTCCTGTGTACCTGGCTGAAGTACAATGGAGTTGAAAGTCCTGTCCAGAGCGGTCACATTGGAGCACTCTGGGACACCTCCCGGAGGCCAAACTCATTGAATTATACAGCATTGTGTCTATGCTACCCCTAATTCAACTTGGGAAGGTCGACTCTAGCGCTACTCCTCTCACCAAGGTGGAGTACAGGTGTTGATTTTACAAGCCCTTTAGGTCGACGGAAAGGGCTCGATAGTGTAGACACACATGTTATAAATCCAACCTAACATGGGATATATCAACCTAACACTGTAGTGTAGACCAGGCCTTGATTCCTGAGACTTGGTTCCTAAAATATATCCAATAGATGCATTCACTATCTCCATTTGTACAGAGGCTCCTCTGCACTTTGCTTAGGAATGAAGCTTTCCTGTCAGTGCATCCCCACTAATCTGTTTTTCCTCAGTTCCCATGTCTGTGTCCTGCTCAGTCTACGCTGCTTGAGGGACATTCTGAAAACTCCTAGTCTGATACCTTCCAGGATGTTATAGCTCTGACTCCAGCAAGCAATGCTGTCAATAGAGAAGTGGGGCGGGGAGAATCTGGATCCATGTGCTAATGTTATGCAGCTCTAGTGTGGGAGGATGAGCCAGAACCATGTACATGAATCAGAAGGATGACAGGAGAGCCTGTCAGTGTATGGCAGTGACATTAGTCTGTGTGGGATGTTGTTCTGAGGACATTTGGCAGCTGGGCGGTGGATCAAGATGCTCATCTGGAATAATCAGAGGGGAAAGGGAGGAGGATTTAGCAGCTGAGAGGGAGGATTCGGATGTTTGTCTAAAGGAGGAGTGACATGAGAGGATTTGGCAGTTGGAAGAAGGAAAACCAGATTGCACGGAGGAGGGAGAGGCTGTCTTGTCTGGGATGGCTGTGTTGGCACCAGCGGGCACTACTACCCCTGAAATAGATCTTTACTGGCTCCCAATGGCGCAGATTACTATCATACCAGTAAAAACAATGAGGAGTCCTTGTGGCACCTTAGAGATTAACAAATTTATTTGGGCATAAGCATTCATGGGCTAGAACCCACTTCATCAGATGCATGGAGTGGAAAATACAAGAGCAGGTATAAATACATGAAAAGATGTGATTTTCCTTACCAAGTGTGAGGTCAGTCTGACGAGACAATTCAATTGACAGCAGGATACCAAGGGAGAAAAAATAACTTTTGAAGTGGTAATGAGAGTGGCCCATTTCAGACAGTTGACAAGAAGGTGTGAGTAACAGCAAGGGGAAATTAGTATTGGGGAAATTAGGTTTAGGTTTTGCAATGACCTAACCACTCCCAGTCTTTATTCAGGTCTAATCTGATGGTGTCCAGTCTGCAAATTAATGCAGCTTCACATTGGAATCTGTTTTTGAAGTTCTTTTTGTTGAAAAACTGCCACTTTCAGGTCTGTTATTGAGTGACCAGGGAGACTGATGTGTTCTCCTACTGGTTTTTTAATGTTATGATTCCTGATGTCAGATTTGTGTCCATTTATTCTTTTGCGTAGGGACTGTCCGCTTTGGCCAATGTACATGGCAGAGGAGCATTGCTGCCACATGATGGTATATATCACATTGGTAGATGTGCAGGTGAATGAGCCCCTGATGGTGTAGCTGATGTGGTTAGGTCCTATGATGGTGTCCCTTGAATAGATATGTGAACAGAGTTGGCATCAGGGTTTGTTGCAGGGTTTGGTTCCTGGGTTGGTGTTTTTGTTGTGTGGTGTGTGGTTGCTGGTGAGTATTTGCTTCAGGTTGGGGGGCTGTCTGTAAGCGAGGACTGGCCTGTCTCCCAAGATCTATTAGAGTGAGGGATCGTCTTTCAGGATAGGTTGTCGATCCTTGATGATGTGCTGAAGAGATTTTAGTTGGGGGCTGTAGGTGATGGCTAGTGGCGTTCTGTTACTTTCTTTATTGGGCCTGTCTTGTAGTGGGTACCCAGAAGTCACCTTTCTGGCTCTGTCATTCTGTTTCTTCACTTCACCAGGTGGGCATTGTAGTTTTAATAATGCTTGATAGGGATCCTATAGGTGTTTGTCTCTGTCTGAGGGATTGGAGCAAATGCAGTTGTATCTTAGAGCTTGGCTGTAAACAACGGATCGTGTGATGTGGTCTGGATGAAAGCTGGAGGCTTGTAGATAAGTATAGCAGTCAGTAGGTTTCCAGTATAGGGAGGCGTTTATGTGACTATCACCTATTAGCACTGTAGTGTCTAGGAAGTGGACTTTGTTAGAAGAAAAAAGAGCAGGTTGACCCAGAGGCGGATATGAGTACTGACTTCTTTATTGCGATACTTGATTCCCCTGACCCAATTGTCCAGTAAGCACTGAATTAATTATAGCACATTCTTTTTGTTTAGATTAGTATGTACACACCTACATTTGTTACAATACCCCAAAAACCCTTATTAAGTAAGAAAAACACCCACTATTAGTAAACCCACCTGTGACAGGGTTGGGACTCACCACAATGGCACCTCCCGCTGGTTGCTCCAGGAATTAGCTCAGTCCATGGGGAGCACCCTCTGCTGGTGGTGTCCCATCCATTGTTCTCTGCTGGTGTCTGGACATACGTTGCTTCCCAGCTGGTTGACATCCGTTTCAGGCCACTGCCCTCCGGCAGTGCCCCCACGTTCATCCTCACCCCCTTCTGGGGGGAGTTAACAGCAGTCTTTCTCTGCGCCCCAGCCACAGTGGTCAGCCACACCTCAAAGTCTAACCCCTTGTGTCAAGGGTCTGGTGCAATCTGCTACTGCCACATCAAATGGCTGGATTTACGAGCAAGGGGGATGAGGGGAGACTCAGGCCTGCCCTCCACACTGGGTCCCGACCCAGGGACCCTTTGGCAGCAGTCTTCCCGACCTCCTCTTCCCTTGTGCGTCTCTCTCCCTGGTCCGCTTCCCCTTCCACCCCTTTGCACCAGCTAGGCCCTTCCCTCAGGGCCTGCAGCCTGGCAGGTAGCGGGCTGGAGTTCCCTTCAGCTCCCTCACAGCCTGCCCAGCACTGCGCTGCACTGCACTGTCCCAGGTGCTAGTCTCCTCACACAGGAGACAGATCTTCACCCTTTGAAAGCCTGGGAGAAATTACCTGCTCCTCTCCTATGCAGCCTTTATATAGAGCCTAGCCTAGCCTAGCTCTGATTGACTGGTTCTAATCTCGGCCCTGATTGGCTCTCAATAGGCCATTCTCTGATTGACTGCTGGCCTGCACAGCCGCTCTGGCCTACTCTAGCTCCCTCTCGCATGGGGGTGGGGGCAGCTGCCCCACCGCACCACCTCTATTTATTGCTCATAGCATTACACATACTATTACCTTGAAAATACAATCCTTTGCAAGAATTTGTTGCTATAAATTTTCCTTCTTAGCAGTTCCTGGGAGGGGCAGGGCAGGGAGAAGGGGCCATGAACAGTTCTCAGGGGAGGGTGGGGGAAGGGTCCCTAAGCCGGGGTAGTTTACCTAGCTGGGAAAGAGAGGGAGGGAAAGATAACATTCCTTTTACCTTCTTTTACAGAAAGGGCATTTCTCCTGCAGCTGCATCTTTATTAATTTTTATGAGCAACAGAGAAGGGAAGAATTTGGCAACTTATATTTTAGACAAAGAAATACTAAAGAATTTGGAACTTATGTATTAGATACAAAAATATTGCCTACATATGCCTTGCCCTCTAATGCCATGTCAGCACATTAGCAGCTTACTGTTATACTTAACCCTAAAATATCCCAGCACTCCCCAACTCTCTTCGAGCCGCTGAGTCAGCTTTTTGCAGCGAGTTCCAAACTTCTCACAGGTAGTTTGTGAGGGCTTGCCATTTTTGTGTGTTCTTGTTTAATTCCCATTTATTTAATTCAAAAGAGTCGGAAATTACGTATAGCAGCATTTTTTAACCTACTTTGGTAAACTGAGAACAGTTAGCAAATGAGTAATGCAAATACTAAAGAATTTGCAACTTACATATTAAATACAAAAATATTGCCTAAATATACTTTTGTCCCCTAATGCCATGTCAGAACATTAACAGCTTATTGTTATACTTAACCCTAAAATATCTTATGTGGACTGGTCCAGGATGAGGTTGATCGTTGGGTGGAAATTGTTGAAATCTTGCTGGAATTCCTCAAGGGCCTCCTTCCCCTGCATCCAGATGATGAAGATGTCATCAATGTAGTGCAAGTAGAGTAGGGATGTGAGGGGACGAAAGCTGAGAAAGTGTTGTTCTAAGGCAGCCACAAAAATATTGGCATACTGTGGGGCCATGCAGGTAACCATAGCAGTTCCACTGATTTGCAGATATAAATGGTCTCCAAATCTGAAATAGTTGTGGGTGAGGACAAAGACACAAAGTTCAGCCACCAGATTTGCTGTGATGGTATCAGGGATGCTATTCCTGACGGCTTGTAGTCCATCTTTGTGTGGAATGTTCATGTAGAGAGTTTCTGCATCCATAGTGGCTAGGATGGTGTTTTCTGGAAGATCACCAAAGGATTATAGTTTCCTCAGGAAGTCAGTGGTGTCACGAAGACAGCTGGGAGTGCTGGTAGCATAGGGCCTGAGGAGAGAGTCCACATACCCAGACAATCCTGCTGTCAGGGTGCCAATGCTGAGATGATGGGGCGTCCAGGATTCCCAAGTTTATGGATTTTGGGTAGCAGATAGAATACCCCTGGTCAGGGCTCTAGGGGTGTGTCAGTGTAGATTTGTTCCTGTGCTTCTTTAGGGACTGTCTTGAGCAGATGTAGTTTCTTTTGGTAATCCTCAGTGGGGTCAGAGGGTAATGGCCTGTAGAATGTGGTGTCAGAGAGTTGTCCAGCAGCCTCTTGTTCATATTCCAACCTATTCATGATGACTACAGCACCTCCTTTGTCAGCTTTTTTTATTATGATGTCAGAGTTTTTTCTCAGGCTGTGGATGGCTTTGGGTTCTGCACGGCTGAGGTTATGGGGCAAGTGATGCTGTTTTTCCATAATTTCAGCCCGTGCACATTGGCGGAAGCACACTATGTAGAAGTCCAATCTGTTGTTTCTACCTTCAGGAGAAGTCAATGCAGAATCCTTCTTTTTGCAGTGTTAGTAGGAAGCTTCCTGTGGGTTAGTGTGCTGTTCAGCTGTGTGTTGGAAATATTCCTTGTGCTGGAGATGTTGAAAGTAGGATTCTAGGTCACTGCAGAACTGTATCATGTTTGTGGGGACGGTGGGGCAGGAGAGGCCCCGAGACAGGACAGACCCTTCTGCCAGGCTAAGAATATAGCTGGATAGATTAACAATATTGTTGGATGCGTTAAGGGAAACACTGTTGTGGCCCCTTGTAGCATGTAGAAGTTTAGATAGTTTAGTGTCCTTTTTCCTCTGTAGAGAACCAAAGTATGTGTTGTAAATGGCTTATCTAGTTTTTGTAAAGTCCAGCCATGATGGAGTTTGTGTGAGAGGTTGTTTTTTTAAGAGAATTTCTAGTTTTCAGAGTGCATTCTTGATCTTCTCCTGTTTGTTGTACAGGATGTTGATCAGGTGGTTCCACAGTTTCTTTGAGTGTGTGTGCGGGGGCACCTCTAGAGCTTTTGCTGCCCCAAGTGGCAGAAAAAGAAAAGAAAAGCTGCGATTGCCATTAGCGGCACTTCCGCCGCAGCTCTACACCGCATACTTCATTCTTCAGTGGCAATTCAGCAGTACGTCATTGCCTCCGAGAGGGTCTGAGGGACCTGCTGCCAAAGAGATTGTACTGCCTCTCTCCGTCGGCCGCCCCAAGCACCTGCTTGCTACGCTGGTGCCTGGAGCTGGCCCTGAGTGTGTGGCACAATCTCTCACCACAGTCTGTGTGGTATGTTGATTGAAATGGATTTTTTTACCTTTAGTCCTTTAGGTATGATGTCCATTTGTTTGCATTTGGAAAGGAAGATGAAATTATATGGCGGAGGGAAGGGCACAATTTTATATTCTTGCGTCAGGCGCAAAAATAGCTAGTTACACCTCTGACTGTCCCTATAAAATCAGGACAGCTGGTCACCTATCCCCCCTCCCCCTCGCGTTGCAGCAGCTGCATGCTTGTCCTGTGCCGGCCCCTAGCGCTGGGTGCCATAAAGGCCAATACCAGGCAGCTGGACTTTACTCCCCGTCCCAGACACGTGCCTGGGCCAGGCAGCCGGCGCTGGCCCGATCGCTCCTGCTCCGCGGAAGGGCGCTGGCTTTGCTGAGCGGGGGCGGGGCCGGGGGAGCACTGACGAGCTCATCACAGCGATCGCTGCTCCCGCCTCAGTAGGGAGAGTCCCCGCCCACCCCTGCCACAGAGAACCACTGAGTCGTCGGTTCCGGTTCCGTTCCCGGCCAATAGGAGCGCGCCGCAGGGCGCGCGCGGGAAAAGCTGTGTGGTGCCGGCGGGCGGGCGGGCGAGCGCGGGCTCTTTCCTGCTCTGTCCGCTGCAGGCAGCGCTCCCCCTCCCCTCGGCATGGTGCGGACCAAGGCAGATTGCGGCGGCGCCGGCGGGGCCTACCGGAAAGGTGCGGGCGGGAGCAGGTGGGGGGCGGGGGGCGCCCAGGCCTCGAGGGGCTGGGGCCGAGCGCTCCCCGGCCGGGCACTAACCGCTCCCTCCCCTTGCAGTGGTCGCCGCCCGGGCTCCCCGGAAAGCGCTGGGCTCCAGCAGCGCCAACGCGGGCGCTTCGCCGCCTGCCAAGAAAGGTGAGTCCCGGGCTGGGGGCTCGCGGGGCGGCGGCTGCCGCTGGCCTCGCAGCTCCTCGGGCCCGGGCCCACTGGTCGCTCGTCATGGCGGGGCCGTGGGGACCGGGTCACGCGGCGGGTTGCAGCCTCGCGGGGCCGCCCCCGCTTCTCTGTCCCGAGATGCGGGTGTCTCGGGCTTCACCCAGCGACAGCTCCGCGAGCCTGCGCCGGGCTGGGCACGCAGCCCCCGGCGGTGCGGCCTGTGACGGCCCCTCCATACCCGGTGGGGGCGCTCCGAGCAGGTACACGGGGGTGGGGACACGCTAGGGAGCGATAGCAGCTCCCCAAGGTTTCTCACAGACACTCGTGTGAGACCGGCTGTGCAGTGAGGGCAGCATGGTGTTAATCGCCCGTGGACCCTAATGAACCATGGGCTTGGGCCTTCTCCACAGAAGCATTTGCTACTTTGCTGCAAAGACGGGACCTAATTCAGCCTGCAAAACTTGCTACTGGCTGAGAACAATTTGCCCAGAAGTTAATCTGAAGATGGGATGTGATGGTATGGAGCTGCAGCTGAAACATCAATTAGTGACTGTGTTTGTTAAGGGGTTTACGGTGAGACATTTATTCTGTTTTCTCATTGAACTAGGAGATGTGTCCAGGATTGCTGAGCATATGTTGTCTCAATGGCTAGCTTGATAGACTCATTTCCTTTGTAGTTGAAAGCAAGTATGCTGGTGGAAATCCAGTATGTGTGAGACCAACACCAACCTGGCAAAAAGGGATTGGCGAATTCTTCAGGCAGTCCTCGAGACATGCAGAGAAAGAGAACCAGCTGCCTGATGATGAAGAGGCAGGAAGCAGTGGAATAGGAAGGTTTACTAAGAAGTAAGGATTCATTTCTCCTGGGTTATGGAGGAGAAATGATTTGTTGATTTTGTACTCTTTTAATTTTTGTTCTCAACTGAGTACTTTGGCATCAAAGATGTCAGCATGAAGGACATGACTTCCCCCTTATAGTTAGGAAGTCCATATTTCCCAGAGGGAAAACAGCACACCATGTGGGGCTAGACTGAGCCTCTTCCTCCCCAGAATTGTCCCCAGTTGCTCACCCACAGTGCTCCCACACAACATGGGTCTGATGTTGCTGCTCGCCTGAGCCCTGCCTGCCCACTGCGTGAAGCTGGAGCTGGCATCACCACTTGCTTGAGTCCTGCCTTTTCCTCCTCCTTCCGTCCCCCCCACCCATTCCTCCAGCCTCCACTTTTTTTGACAGAAGTGGGCATTTGTCTCATTTGCTCTTGCCAAAAAAGTCAGGATGGGTGGGAGAAGGCTTAAAAACAGGACTATCCCGGCCAAAATGGGATGTATGGTCACCCTACTCAGACTTTACCTGATCTGCGTACCTGGTATAAACATGCAAACTTGAAACTTCCCAAAACGCATAACTCACTGAACATAGAAATGCAAAAGAGTTCTCTTTTCTACTGGCCCCTGTGATTCTGACATCTTAAAACAATGTGTTGTCTGACAGAGAAGGGTGCAGTTTTGGCACATTCTTCTGTTCAGTGAACAGTTATCGCAGACAAAGATCACTGAAGTAAGCCAATCTGTTACTCCTGTCAACCTAATCCAGGGGTTCTCAAACTGGGAGTTGGGACCTCTGAGGGGGGTCGTGAGGTTATTACTTGTGTGTGTGTGGGGGGGGTGGGATCACAAGCTGTCAGCCTCAAACTCTGCTTTGCCTCCAGCATTTATAATGGTGTTAAATTAAAAACACTTTTAAATATATTTATAAGGAGGGGTTGCACTCAGAAGCTTAGTATTTGAAAGGGGTCACCAGTACAAAAGTTTGAGAACCACTGACCTAATCTATTGAAAGACTCTAGAGAGTGCCTCAATGAGTGTAATATATCTAACTCTATTAAAGGCTTAGACTAGACAACAAAGCAGACTTCTGAACTTGGAAGTGGCCTGAGGTTGGCTGAGAAAGTAGCAGACACTGTGGTATATGATTGGAGCAGATTCAGTAGGTGGGCAGAGTTGAATGCCTAGACAAGAAATTTAAACAAAATACAGTATAGACATTAGACTCAAAGGGGTATGTGATGGGAGATTTGCAGCAATTGCTTCAAATGGACTGAAGGGAAGCAAGTTGGGAAGAACAGGCCGGGACTGCAGTAATCAAGACAGGAGGTAGGGCATGTGCAAGAAATCTTTTTATTTGAATGGCTAACTCATTGGAACATTTACCTGAATTAATTGGGCAATTCGTGCATTGTTTAGGCCACAGTAAGGAAGGTGGGGGTAGCCTTGTGTTGTGTCTCATACGCTTCTGTTGTTTTCGGGACAGGGTAAAGGTAAATAGATTACAGTAAACAGCACAGTATTCTTTAAAGTTGCACTTCCTTTTGATGAACAGGTTTTTGCCATTGTTTAAACCTTGGTGGCTGGATGCACCATGGCTATCTGATAAAATACTTGGACTGGCATCTTTGGCCCATCTTGAAAGTGGATGTCTAATAAATGTTAGTGCTGTCCTCAGATTAAGTCTTTCCAATGGGAAAATGTTACCAGAAAGCAAGCTTCAGGGCTTGGAGTAGCAAATGCTTCTTGCGAAGCCAACAATTCCCGTCTTGTATAAATGATTACTCTCCTTATCTTACAAAAATTGTGCCCTGCCTCTGCTTTTGCTCATACTGCTCCCTTCAGCAGTACAGTACTACCTCAGAGTTACGAACACTTTGGGAATGGAGGTTGTCAGGAACATTTAAGAGTTATGAACTGAACAAAACGTTGTGGTTTTTCTTTCAAAAACATACAACTGAATATTGACTTAATACAGCTTTGCAACTTGACTATGCAGAAGAAAAATGTTGCTTTCCCTTAATTTTTTTAGTAGTTTATGTTAGCACAGTACTGTATTTACTTTTTTTTTTTTTGGGTCTCTGCTGCTGCCTGATTGTGTACTTCTGGTTCCGAGTGAGGTGTGTGGTTGACTGGTCAGTTCGTAACTCTGAGGTTCTACTGGAGATATGCATATGTAAAGTAGCAAAGAGGGGAAACTTTCTACATACTGGTAACTGCAGTATGTTTAGAACTATATAGCTATGAAAGTGAAAATTGCTCACTGTTCAAGGAGCAAATAGTCACTGAAGGGCTAAGATCGTGGCCTCCAGAAGGGAGAGTCCAGCAGCCCATGGCACCTTTTAATAAGGGTGCAGCCAGCTCTTTCTGGCTTAATCTAGAAAGGCTATCAGTTTCTTGTGATAAAATTTGACCTTTGAATCCACTGACTCTTCCGGAGGCAGCTGAAGACCGATGAACTAGCAATAAGATGCTTAGGGTAAAGTCTTCGCTCTGAACATCCTTAATCTGTAGTCTTTTGCTATTCTAACTTGGTGTAACTCTGATCTGTGGAGACTGTCTGCATATTTTGTATTTCAGAACCTGAAGTGCTGTGCCTCTACCTTAGCTAGTTCACGTTTCAGCTGACTACAGAACTCTTATTTTTAGGCTTACTAAAATAAGAGGCTGTGTGATGTTTAACTCTGTGAAGGGGGTTCTTTATTTCCCCTTGGAGATCTAGGGGGAGCTGGGCTAGGTGCAGAAACTACATCTTGGGTCTTGTTGGGAATCCTTAGATTCCTAACAGGAAAGGCTTTAACCTGGGTCCTTTAAGGATGACTTAAGGGCAGATCCTTCACCATTCTACTGTTTTATCTCCATGGAACCCACCCCATACTTTTGTGTAGGGATAGAAGTATACTGTAGAGTAGACAAATGGTTCTCAGCCTCTTCACACCAAGCCTATTTGGCAGTACGGGAAGGGCAAGCTGAAAATCTCTGCTATAGATAGTTGCTTTTTGGTCCAGCTCCAAGGCCCTGTCTTCTTAAGATAATGACTAGTGTGTTCTTGTTTTTACCTCTTCATCTGGATGCTCTGTGCTGCGGTTTTACCCTTCAGTGACGCAAGAGTTGTTTATCTAGTCCAGGGGTGGGCTCCCACTGGGGAGTGGGGTCTGGGGGCTTGCCCCGCTCTGGTGCTCCAGCGTGACTCCCGGAAGCAATGGCATGTCCCCCCCTCCCACTCCTACACTGCCCCAACCCCCTTCCCACCCTCCAAACCCCTCGGTCTCATCCTGGATCACCTTCCTGCACCCCAAGCCCCTCATCCTCAGCCCCATCCCAGATCCTGCTCCCCCAGCTGGACCCCTCACCCACACCTCCTGATCCAGCCAGGAGCCTCTTCCTGCACCCTGAACTCTTCATTTCTGGCCCCACCTCAGAGCCCACACCCCCAGCCAGGGCCCTCATCCCTTCCCCCTCCCATACCTCAACCCCAATTTCGTGAGCATTCATGGCCCACCCTACAATTTCTATACCCAGATATGGCCTCCGGGCCAAAAAGTTTGCCCACACCTGATCTAGTCACACACCGTTTTCTTCTAGTGCCCCATGCTGGCCGCCCTCCCCGACTTGTTTACTATGCTCAGAACCTCTCAGCTCCACAGAAGCTATGGAAGGTGGGTGTGTGGTCACCTTTAGATAAAGAAGGAAAGGTGGCTGAACAATTCCTTCCATCAAGGAAGGGTTCTCAGGTGGGTATCTAATGCAGCATAAAATCTGCTGCACTTGATTGAGCTCCCAAAGGGGAAAGGCTTCTTAGGAACTTTAGTTAAAGTGGCTTTAACCTTTTGGCTGTTTTTGCTAAAGAGTGAGTTGACTACTGTATATTGATTTGAGGGTTCCTTACTATATTTCATCAGTGTACAAAAGAATACTGAGATCTGTTAAGGGCCGCTAATTCTAGTAGTCTACATTACTTAATCTTGCATGTCAGAGGCTCGCTGAAGAGCACTGTTAGAAGAACCTCTCAACCAGCATATTGGTCAGTTACATTTGAAAGTTAAAATTCTCTCCTATCCCTACAGAGCTCGTCCCTTGACTCCAGATCCCACAGAAGATGGTGCATCCTCTGAAGATGAGCAAATATGATTCTGTCCTGCCTCTTTCTTACTGACTGTGCATTTCCTATACTTGAGTTGGGCTTTCTTGTACATTTTGTATATATCTTTTTTTACATTCCTGATGGCTTTTTTGTTTAGTTATTGTACAGAACTTTAAATAAAGTAACATTAGGCTTTTTACTCAATCATCCTCAGAAGTACTTCATAAGTTTGAGTGATTGCAAGGAAGTTTCTGGTAAAATTAATATATATCTCTTGGAGCTTAGCGTTCATTATAAAGCACTGTTTAAGTAGTCCTTTTTATCATCTTGCTTAAAATGGCTTTTTTGGCTTCCCTAATGATTCCACTGTAGTGTGCTGCTTATGTTGTTGAAGACTGGTGCCATATTTGTGCTTTACTGCCTAAAAGGCAGTCTGATTTTTTTCTATTAAATGGAAGTATTCTACAAAGAAATCTGAATTGGTATCTTCATTGAAATCTGAAGTGCCCGACCTTAGCCTCTCAGGATAGTGAGGGCAGAGATTGAAAATACACTTACACTTCTCTGAGAGGGGTCCAAAACACTTCATAGAAGAGAGGCACTTGAACAATCACGCTGAAATAACTCAGTGCATAGTAGACAGCACACTAGATATGTAAATAGAGATGGGTGAGCTGACTATTGTACTCTGCAGAACCTAGCCCAGTGAGGCTCTCATCCAGTTGGAGCTGGTAGGTGCTGTTTTGTGGAGCTTGTAGTCTGACTTTCCAAGATAAGTCCAACTCCGCTAGTAAATAAAAATTGTTTCTAAAAAGTCAGCTGCAGTTGGAGACAAACAGCACTCTTTTTAAAAAACAATCTAGTTTATACCAGTCAAAGGGGTCTTTGAGGCTCCTGGTAAAGTCATGTGTTAAGACAAGCTGAAAGATCCTAGAAAGGGGAGGAAACAGTTGAAATCAACAACGTGTATTTGAGTGGCTAATGGAGTGAGGCTGTCACCTCTTCCTGGATACATTGAGAGACACTCCATGGGGGCAGAGGGTGTACGCACTGGAAGGAATAAGATTAACTACTATGGCTGTCACCCCCACTGTCTCCTGAGACTCCAGGATCCATCATGACACTGGGTCTTCATTGTCCTGATCCTAAAAGGTGTCCTGGCTAGACCAGGCCAGAGAAGGGACTAGCGATATTGCCATCTTCACTGTCTTCAACAAATCCTAAACATTTGAGTCTGCTGTAACTCCCTCTCTCATATCACTTTTCTTCCATATCTTTATTTCTTTATTTTCTTCTCTGTCTAACAAGTCTAGCATAGCTGGCCAAGCCTGTACCTTTTAAAAACACTGCTGTGAGGCAGCTCAAAGCAATACCTTAAACAGATAGATACTGGTACAAGTACCAGGTCTTAAAGTGACTAATCAGATTGCGTGCTGTGCCTGTGCCTCTTCAATAGTGAGGATGCAAGTGAGTCAGGACCAGAGGCAGTGTGTGTATTTTTAACTCTACCATTCTTTTGTCCTCCTGTGTGTGTAGTTGTGTTTTGCCTTCAGGATCAGACTCCAGTAACAGCAGCTCCAGACCATCTCAGCTAACTTTTTCCTCTTTCCCTCCGTCAAGGTCAATTAGTATATCTGAAATATCAAATGGGGTTTTCCCTAGAAACATTCTACAGGCAAAGGTAATAAGGGATATTGTTAAAATGAAAGCTTTATTTAATATTTACATTTTAACTGTTCTTTCTGTATGTTTATATTAAAAGGATCACTACTTTTTTTTGTGGCAGTAGTTAAGATGGGAATAAGCTAGTGATCACTTGACTGGCTAATCTGAAAGTGAACAAGAGTTTCTTTAACATCTTATCCTTTGTTAGGCTATACACATGTTTTAACACAACACTGCTGCTCTAATATAAACACGGTGAGCAGCTGAAGAGAATTCTGTAAATGCCTATGGATAAATCTTCAGTCAACTTAAATATTTCTGTACTGCGCCAAAGCATGTTCACACAAACTACTAAGTGGTGTGCCTAGCTAAAGATCATTACAAATGATGATTTAAAAAAACAAACAAACCTTCCCCATGTCTGCATGATGAATATATTGACCAAACTAGGTTTAACAGCAGGCTGCTGATCAACTAATGTTGCCCTTTGAGCTCTAAAGTTCAAAATAAATCTCATCCTCTTTATTATGTATATAAGATGTAAGGAAATTGACAAGCTGCAGCAGCCTTAGTCCTCTCTTGCTCTGTGGATTGGGGCTGTGAGAAGTGACACTAGCTCTGCTTGCAGCCTGCAGTTCAGCCTGAGACGCTACGCCAACCCCTGCCCACCCTTCCTGGGCTGACTGCAGCCTCTACAGGTATTTAAGCACCAGGCTTAGGATACCTGCTCAGCACCTGGCTGGGTTCTGCCTAGTGAGCAGCTGGCAGGGTCAGCTTCTGACAGAACTAATGCCCGTGATGCATGGGAGGGGTTGGACTGCACACTCCAACCCTGGGATGTGTTTCCTCAGCTCTGGCGCAGCCCTTTGGGGCATGATCAGCTGTTGAAGGCAGGGAGACTCAGAGCTAGAATTTCATATCCTCATAAGCATAGTTGGGGCTGGGGTGGGGATCAGCTGCTCCGTGCGTGCAGGGGCTCTTGGAGCTGCCACTTGCAGGAGGCTGGCAGCAATCCTTGGGAGAGATAGTTAGTGGTGGGTCTGCAACACGACTTCCTGGCATATGCCAGGCTGGGTTCTGCAGAGTTTGCACCAAATATGGCTCAGAGCAAACCACAGCCTCGTCCTTGACTGAGGTGGCTCAGAGTCCCTGCCGGCGGCAATGCCGCTGGTGAGGGAGTAGGGGGAAAGTCTCCTCTAGCATCTGGGTCTCCCATGGGAGGTTGTTTCCCTCCCTCTTGTGGAGTCCACCCCCTCTCTGCTTGCCACTGCCCCATGCCTGCCAGGAACCACTCACTTCTGACTCCCAGACCCTGCTGACCAGCCATGGCTCCTGCCCGGGCCAGGATGGGAACACTTCACGGGGAAGGAAGTTTCAAATTATGGCCGGGGAGAGGATACCCCAGAACCAGCCCCAAGGGTTTTCTCCCTTTTCCTACACTCTGCAGGTCACTCCAACAGGGTTCTGGCTCCAAGCCACCGTGCGATGTGGCTGCTGCTCCCTGCCCCTACAACCCCTCCCCAATTTCCCCCTGCCCCTCCTCCCAGCACAGCAATACTCCTCAGCCGTGACTTACAGCAGGGCGGGCATTCCAAGCCTCCTGCTCTTCTCTGGCTTCAATTCTCCATCATGTATCCTAAGGGAGGCAGGCGGGCCTGGTTATTTAACAGCATGCAGGGCACCAGCCATCGCTTGTATTTCTGTTCTTCAAGGTGCCCCTCGCTCCCAATCCACCCGGGCAGAGGAGGGGAAGGAGCTGGGTGGAGAATCAGTGCCCAAGATTATTGGGATCATTTTGCCTTTGGCCTCATGCCCCACAAAGGCTAGGAGAGAGGTATTGTGCACACAAGACCCACGGGGAATTGGCATGAAGCACAGTGGGACAGAGATGCTGCCCTGGCTCTTTGCCTGCATGGCTGGTGGTAGCTGGGGTGGGCAGGGTTGGGGCTTCCTGTGAATCTCTGCCCTCCCTGTACAGGCTGCAGGGGGACCTGGCTGGCACCAGTGCCTCGGGAGGGAGGGGGGGGAACCAGGGTGAAACCTTTAGGAGGCAGGATCTCTCCCTTGGGCCTGCTCCTGCTGCAGGTGCTGGGCTTGCCCAGGGTCAGGACAGAGAGACCCTCTGGCCGCAGAGCCCTCCCACATCTGGCTGCAAGGAGTCTTGGTTCCCCCTTTGTCCCAAGGAGATGGGAAGGTGTGTGGTGGGGGAAATGGGTGTGTTTGTGTCCAGGCAGAGGTGGCTAGCCCCTCCTCCCGTTGGCAGTGTGCTTCTGGCACTGGGCCCCGGGCTCATGGGCAGGGAGCGATAATAGGAAATAGAGCTCCAGCTCTTTTCTTACCTATCAGCTGCTGGGCAGCTGCTGCTCTCAGGGCAGCCTTCTTGCTCAGCCTCCCTGGGCAGTCCTGGAGCTGGGAAGCCAAGAACCCAGTTAGTCCCAAGCCACACATCCTCCCCAGGCAGAGGGGAGCTGCCTGCTAGGGAGGTGAGGAACCCCTGGCTGCCAGAGCCCTCTCCCCCTTGACTCCTCCCATGGGACAGAGCTGACTTTCCAAAGAGGATGGATCTAGACTGTTCTCAGTGATACCAGATGACAGAACAAGGAGTAATCAAGTTGCAGTGGGGGAGGTTTAGGTTGGATAATAGGAAAAACTTTTTCACCAGGAGGGTAGTGTAGCACTGGAATGGGTTACCTAGGGAGGTGCTGGACTCTCCTTCCTTAGGGGTTTTTAAGGTCAGGCTTGACAGAGCCCTGGCTGGGATGATTTAGTTGAGGATTGGTCTTGGTACGAGCAGGGGATTGGACTAGATGCCTTCCTGAGGTCCCTTCCAACCCTGATATTCTATGATTCTGTGACTTGTAGGGGAGCCATCCTCAAGGGCAGGGGATGGGGCTGAGTCAGTGAGGGGGCTCCCTGGAGCAGGGAAACCCTCTGTGCCTAGGTCCTCCCACCCCCCAGTCCTGCAAGGCACACGCCCTAGAGCTCACTCACCAGAGTTCTGCAGGCTTCACTCAGGAAGATGGGGATGGCGGGGGCCGCTCCCTCGGCCAGCTGGCTTCGCACGAGCGTGCGCAGGGACTGGTAGCTCAGGAAGGGTGAGCAATGCAGCAATGCCACCCTGCACGCCTGCCAGAGAGGGCGAGAAGGGAGCTGGGTGAGTTTCCCTGAGTGCAATGGGCTGCCAACTCGCAGGCTCTGCATGGCTTAGGGAGACTCTGCTGTGCCGGAGCAGCAAGGAGCCAGCTCTTTGGAGAACCTCCTCTGGCCTGATGGTTGTTATCCAGGCCCCCACAGCCCCCATCTCCAGCTTGGCTGGGTTGAGGGGAGCCAGGCCCAAATGCTGGGGCCAAGGAGGGACACTCCTGGAGCAGGGAAGGGGCCATTCCCTGGGGGGGTCCCTGTTGGGTGGTTAACAGCACTGCCCGGTGACCAACGTACTTGGCCTCCCCTCAATCCCAGGCACTATTGGGGGCTGCTACTCGGCAGAGGGGAGATAGCTGCAGGAAGCTGGTCATTCCCAGGCAGGAGCTAGCATACAAATGAGGGCAGGGCAGCAGCAGTGGAGACTCAGTCAGCCTCAGCGACCTGCCCTTCCCTGAGGCCCTACCTGGGTTAGGTCACTTGCTAGGGGCCAGAGATAGACCTGGGCCTGGCCACTAAACAGGGCAGGCTATAAAATGGAGCCACAGCCTCGGAGAGACTGGCTGGGCAGGGAGGCTGGAGGTGCCTGTGGGGAATGGAGGAGGAGAAGGAAACCCCACAGATCTACCCCACAGCTACACTCTGAGGGCTGGCAGAGCTCTGTGGGGGGTGGGGGAGGGCTGGATTAGTGGGGCGGTCCTGGGTGCCACAGGGCAGCATTGAGGAGATCTGGGGCTTGGAGGAGGGAGTTTGCACCACCCTTGCCATGTTGTTAGAATGCCCCCAGCAGTCACCCCTGCCCATATGAGTCCTCAGCTGCACTCACCTGGGCCACCTGGGGGTCACCGTCCTGTAGGTGGATGAGCAGCATCTCCATGCTCTTCTCCACCTCAGCCTCAAAGAGAGATGACCTCTTGGAAACAAATTTGCTGAGGTGGCCAAACAGCTCTATGGAGGCCCGCCTCAAGCCGCTGTTCTCCTGCAGACAGAGGGGTCAGGATGGTTAGGGGGGACAGGCTCAGGCCCTCACATGCTTTGGGAATCAGCCTGGCAGCTGCAGAGTCCTGAGAGGTTTCAGCTAGTTCAAACGACAGGACAATTCTCTGCAAACTCCTCTCCTTCCTGCTGGGCCCCAGGGCTGCCGAACAATTGTGGGCCCAGCGCCAAAGAACGGTTCTATCCCTGCCTCCCCTGGCAGAGGAGCTGAGTTGCCCCACAAATCCAGGAATGTGCCTGCATCGGACACTGAGCCCCCTCTGCGTGAGGGCAAGTCCTGAGCATCTCCCCCTGTGGGGTGCCCTATAGCACCCTGGGGCCTGCCCTGCTTGCAGGGCCGGCTTTAGGAAGTGCGGGGCCCAATTCGAACATTTTCGGCGGGGCCCTGGCAGGGATGACTTAAAAAAAAA
The DNA here is from genome assembly GCF_003597395.2 of Chelonoidis abingdonii. Classification (NCBI taxonomy): domain Eukaryota; kingdom Metazoa; phylum Chordata; order Testudines; family Testudinidae; genus Chelonoidis; species Chelonoidis abingdonii. Next base: position 42,500,543 of record NC_133777.1, read on the forward strand.
AGTGGTAAAAAAAGCCTTTCATCATGTATTATTTACTTTCCATAGCTATATGAATTATAAAATTATATATTATATACATTGCATCATATATGCTGTTGATTGGCTATTAATGACTGCTGTTTCACATGTGTGGGTCCCCGCCACTCCCTGGGGGTGTGCACGTGTTGGTCCCAGCTGCTCCCTGCCCCGCTCATTGAAGCAGGTGTGCAGGGTTACTGCCCTGGAAACTGCAGGGCAGCAGTGGACATGGGGCTGGCTGGCGGCAGGGCAGGGGATGACTGGAGGTAGGGTCTGGCTGCAGGCAGTGCAAGGGGTGTGGGGCTGGTTGGAGACGGGGTGTGGGGTGGGCTGTCTTCAGGCAGGGCCGCAGGGGGGTGCAGCAGGGGTTTGCAGGGCTGGAGACAGAGGAGTGCGGGACTGGCTGGCTTCAGGCAGTGGGGTGCAGCAGGGGTTGACTGGAGACAGGGCAGGGGTGCGGGCTGGGCAGGGGGTGCAGGGCTGGTGCAGGCAGCAGTGTGTGTGGGGTTGGTTGACTTTGGGCAGGGCTGCAGAGGTGTGTGGCAGGGGTTGGCTGGAGACAGGACAGAGGGTTTGGCAGGGGCTGGCTGTGGGCACGGGGTGCAGAGCTGGCTGCAGGCAGCGGGGGGCAGACTGGTGTGGGCAGGTCAGCAGGTGCAGCAGAGGCAGCTGGAACCCCAGCCCTTTAAGTAGCCCCCAAAACCCTTTCTACCCCGCCCCGGACCTTTTAAATAGCCGTGGGAGCGCTGGGGAATGCATGGGGGAGGCGGGGCTCCGGCGGCTATTTAAAGGACTGGGGTAGGAAAGGCAGCTGGACCCCAGGCCCTTTAAATAGCCCCCGGAGCCCCTCACTGCCCCAGGGCTCTGGGGGCTATTTAAAGGGTTCAGAGCTCCTGCCAGGGTTGTGGGGCTTGCCACGCTCTGGCCGGAGCTCCAGATGGGAGAGCGGGGCTTGCCGCGCTCCAGCTGGAGCCTCCGGGCTTGCCACACTCCGGCCGGAGCGCGGCAAGGCCCGCGGCCTCGCTCTCCTGGCCGAAGAACAGCAAAGCCCCGCGGCCCCGCTCTCCCAGCTGGAGCTCCGGCCAGAGAGCGGCAAGCCCCGCCGCCCCAGCTAGAGCTCTAGCTGGGAGAGCGGGCTGCGCTGCGCTCCCGCCGGTGCTTCGCTCAAAGGAGCGGGACCATGGAAGACCCCGGAGCAGACCGCAGCAGGGGACCAGGGTAAGCAAAAAAAAAAAAAATTAAAAAGGTGCCTAAGGCGCGGGGCCCAATTCCCCAGAATTGGCCGAATCAGCCTAAAGCCAGCCCTGCCTGCTTGGTATTCATATCCTCAAAGAATGTTCTTGCCTGCATGGCTGGCGGAACGGCAACATGAGCCTTCAGAGGCCCTTGGGGCCCCGCAGCATCCAGCAGAGCCCTTCCGTCTCGTGCAGAATGGTGCAGGGGTCGCAGGATGGCCATACGGCACGGACAAAGCTCGCCAGAATCTGTTCTTGCTTCTTTCTGACCTGCAGACAAGGGGTTGGACGCCGCTCAGTGAGTAACGATCTGTCACCCTGAGTGTAACCACAGTCTGGTCAAGTCAGCCTACAGACCAGTCTTCTCCATAGGAGCCATAGGCTGAGGAGAAGGGGAACCAGGAGCTTCCTACACAGCCATCTCTGTCTAGTATTCTGCCATTCCAGACCCACCTTGTCCGGGAACGCGGTCACTGCCTTCCTGAGGCCATGCAGCGCTCTGTCACAAATGTGGATGTTGCCGTCTTCTGTCTGCTGCAGCATGGCCTTCAGCACCTGCTTCCACATGGCCTTGGGCTCATTGGGAAGGAACGGAGCTGTCAGAGAGGCCTTGCTGGGCGAGGCCAGTGGTGGGTCCTAGCCTGGCAGGAGCAAGGGGAAGGGAGTATGATCAGGGCCCAGGAGGTGACTTAGATCTGTACCGACTGCTGTTCATGAGGGGCTGGCTTCAGCTGAGCTTAACTGAAGTGATATGTGCAGGGCACAGTGCTCCCTCTGGTTCCAGTGTGTGCTCCCAAACCCCACCACAGAGCCCCCAGCAGAGGGATTAATTTACAAGCAATACACCACCAGGACCGTTTCTCATTGGCTGACCAGCTATTGGCCCCTGTTCCATCATCTTCTGGGGCTGGTTAACCCTTCCCCCTGGTCCTCCAGGCTCATCTCTGTGAACAGGGCGGTGCAGGCCATGCGTTCGCCCTCCTGGCTGGCCTGGAGGCTGGGAAGGAGAAGCTGTGGGATGCTCCTCAGGGCCAGGTTTGGGTGACTCACTATGGCTCTGGGAGAGAACAAGAGCTCATGTTGATGTGTGCATGACAGCCCTGCACATGCCGGAATCCGGCCCGGTCCCGGCCACCCCCTCCCATCTCTGCCCCACTGTGAGAATGTGACTCCTCCAGCCTCTGTCCTCACCTGCTAAGGAGAGTGAACCCCTCGGGCTGGGCCTCCTCCAGCAGCTGCCAGCCTTGCTCCTGGTCCATTACTTCCACAGCTGGCTGACTGCCCCTGAGGTGCAGCACCCGCGCCAGGGCCTGCACGGCCATGCTGGGAAGAGAAGGAGGCAGGAGATGGTGATGCGGGGATGCCTGCTCTCTGGGCCGGGGGTGGAGAGCAGGCCTCCCTTGCTGCAGCACTGAAGGGATCAGGGTGAGAATAGAAGATGCCCCACTGCTGCCTTTGGTTCTCCCTCCGAAACTGTGGGGGCAGGGGGTGTGTGTGTCTGCAGATGTGACCTTCGCCCTCCTCCAAAGATGTGAAAATTGCCCCTCCCCCCAGGAAACTAACCCTGGGGAGAAAAGTACAGGCAGTGCCCCCCTGAATGCCCTGCTGTCCTGAGCCCTGCCCCCCAGGGCCCATTGCAGAAAAGGGATGAAGTGGGTCAGTGACAGGCCCGGCCTGTCCAAAGCCTTCAAAGCAGACAGTAAATAGAGATAACAGCCAGCTCTGCCCTGCTCCCCAGCTCTGCTCCCCCCACCCCCCGGCTCAGCTCCATCATCACCCTGCTGAGCTGCCCACTCTGAGGAACTCTCTGGCTCCCTGAGTATCCGGGGGCAGCTCTGCCTGCTCCTCAGCACAAGAAACCTGACTGATCTGAACCCTCGGTCCCCTGAAGGCGTTGGGGGTCCCTGCTCAACGAGGGTCCGAGCAGGAAGCTTCCCCCTCCTAGGGGCTAACACAGACACTACGTGGGTGCTGCGATCCATCAGCCCCACACATTACCTGTGTGGACTGGTGTCACTGGGCCGGTCCTGCTGGACTCCCGAGGGGTGTTGTGCTGAGGGGCAGGCAATGGCGAGGAAGCAAGAGGCGAACAGGTTGTCCTCGCGTCCCTCCAGGGTGTCAGCTTGCCCCAAGGCCCCAATCAGCTCCCACAGGCCGTATGTGGTCTGGAAGGGAAAAGATACAGTCAGAAGACGGTGGCTGTGCGCAGAATGGAGCCAGGAAAGGGGGCTGAATGCCAGCGATGGGAACTTACTGCCAGGGGCAGCCAGGTTGGCTGGGGGCAGTTCCTGTCCTGGGTCTGTCCAGGGTTAGCCCAGCCCTTCTCTGGGCTGTCGTACAGCAGGATGTGCAGTACCTCTCTGGTCAGCATGGGGTCTGCACTCAGGAACCTCCAGATGGCCTTGATGTGGCTGTGACGGACAGGGGGACGGCAGGTAAGGAATTAACACAGAGGACGGGCCCAACTGGGACACACTGGGGATGACGCCCTCTGAGGGGCGATGGGCCAGAAGCAGCAGGTTGAGCCTGCTAGTGGCTGACCTCCAGGCCCTTCAGGCCCTGGCCAGTTCTAAGGGGTTCATACTCTCCTGCCTGGGCACTGCCAGGAGGCGCTGTGTCACAGAAAGGGCTGGGCGGAGGTGGCCAGACTTACTTCTCCCAGCTGGGGGGCCCCCTCCCTCCCTTCTCTTGATGGGAACCAGAGGGGCTTGGCTTAGAGTCCCCATGGGGGAAAGCAGTGACTCCAGGCTCAGGGGTTGGGGCTGGTGTGAGCAGGTGCCCACCCTTGGCCGGGGCTCGGGCTAGATGCTGGGCTGGATCTCCTGAGCTGGGGGAGCAGAGAGTGGGTGCTGCGGGCAAGGAGAGCAGGAGCTCCTTCCCCATGGGGCAGGGGGCTGGGGGTTCAGGAGGAACAAGGCTCCAGTTCTGGCCAAGCCATGGCTCTGGGGAGGCGGGGTTGGAGAAGGCTGTAAAATGGGCTCTGTGCTTGTCGACTTTGAGCAGGATGCAGAGAAGGCGCTGCTGGCCCTGGGGAACCTGGCAGGCTGGTGAATTGGGGAAGACCGGCCTCTTGGGGTGGGATGAGGTGTCTAAAAGTGTGCGGGGACGGGGAAGGGACCAGGCTGGGATTCCAGGGGAGAGAGGGCGTTTCCCAGTTGGCGGGAGGGGGTGCCCTGCGGGACATGCTCAGTGTAGGGGCATCTGTGGGGAGCGATGCAGTTAGGCTGGCCCCTCTCCTGCCTCAGCCTGGAGGAATGCCCTGCCGGGAGCGGGGGGCCATGCTGACAGAGGGGGTGACCCTGCTCACATGGGGTCTCTCCTGGTCTGTGTTGTGGTGAGGGGCCCTGGAGGACTGTTCTGGCCCCCAGCCAGCCAAGCCATTGCACAGCCGAACCGGGAGGGGACGGACTGGTTAGCAGTGCACAGGACCAAGTAGGGGAAGGTGACAGTTGTGTTAGGAATAGCTCAGCTGGGGGAGCCCTGAGGCAGGCGTCCCAGAGCACACGGAGCCCTCCAAGAGACAGGGAGGCTAATGGTGACCGCACGACGGGGCAGGGCTGTTCCCTGGGGGCCTACGTGCAAGGGGAGAGTCTGTGCTGAGTGTAACCATGGTGCTGTGGAATGACCCCATTAAGGGGGCTCGGAGGCTGGAGAGGGGTGTTCTATCCTTTCCCCAGGGCCAGCACTCACTGTTTGTAAGGCCAGGGCATCTTCAGGAGGATGTTGACTGCGGTCTTGCTGTGCTGCCTAGCCAATAGGTGGAGGATGTCTCTTGTCCCATCACTCAGCCGCCCCCCCCCCGCCCCGGGGTGGGCTCAGTGTGTAGGAAAGAGCAACTTGGAGATCCTGCACCTGTGGAAGCAAAGCAGGGGCTAAGACCCTACCCTTATTGTGGGTGGCTGGCAGGCAAGGGCCAGGAGGAGCTGGGTAGGCTCAGAAACAAGTCAGCTCTCACGTGGGCTGGCAGAGACCATGGATAAACTCTCCTAGTGCATGGTAGGTTTCTGCATTTGGTACCTTGAAACCCTCATCTGCGATCCAGCTCCATATCACTAAGGGTCCCTGTAGCAGTATAGACACCAGCTCCTGCCCTGAGGGGCTTAAAACAGCCCTAGGAAAGACCTGTGGCAGGAGAAAGCAGTTGCTGGGCTGACTAGGGGAAGCAGCCTCAGCTGGGAGCCATGCCCCAGTCAGGATCCAGCTGGCCCTATAAAAGGCCAGTGAGCCAGGAGCTGGTACAGTCTACCTCTGTCTTCAGAGAGAGAAAGAGGGGCCTGGTTGCTGGGAAGCTCAGGGTGCCTAGAGTGAGGCAGGGTTGGGGAGCTCCAGGTTGGCAACTCGCCAGGGTGCAGGGCCTTGTGTAAGGCCCCACAGAGGCACAGGGTTGCAGAAAGAGGCAGCAGGTCCAGACCCAACCTTGCTTATGATGAGTGGCTCACACTGCAGTCTGCCTTAGGCGCGGGGGCTAGTTGGGGACTGCCAGTAGCCTATGGGTGAGTGGAGGTGAGGTGGGCATAGGGGTGGGTGTTCCCTGGGGAGGGGAGACACTGAGACTGAGGGGTGTACTGCCAGGGGACAGCACCCAAGATAAAGGGGCACTGGGGTCCTGGGACGGACACGGGGCCAGCGGTAAGGTGGATCATCAGCCTGCAGACGGTGCTCTGATGGCTGGAGAGCTAATTCCTGACAGAGACCATCAGGAGGTGCCGTGGGGTGAACCGACATTGCTACAGTCCCAATCCCGCTGCCCAGTGACACTGCACACACACACACCCCCCGATATCCCAGCTGTACCTCCCTTTGTGACAGCACATCTGGGCTGCTTCAGCACCAGAGTGGGATCTAAGCATCTGGGATGCATTTCCATGCCCTAGGTCAATCCGTGTCCACTGGGTAAAGAGTCAGTGACACCAGGGACCCCACTGCAGGCTCTATTCCCCCGGTTGGGGGATGAGTCTGGAAATAGGGCACATTTCCCAGGGAATGAGCCGGGCAAGCCAGACTCCTGGGATTGAAGCCTGCAAAGGATTACAGGACCGTGCCTAGTGTCCGCCCGGCAGACAGGGCATGGGTGGGTCCAACTGATCAATGATGGTTTTTCATAGATTCATAGACTCTAGGACTGGAAGGGACCTCGAGAGGTCATCAAGTCCAGTCCCCTGCCCTCATGGCAGGACCAAATACTGTCTAGACCATCCCTGATAGACATTTATCTAACCTACTCTTAAATATCTCCAGAGATGGAGATTCCACAACCTCCCTAGGCAATTTATTCCAGTGTTTAACTACCCTGACAGTTAGGAACTTTTTCCTAATGTCCAACCTAAATCTCCCTTGCTGCAGTTTAAGCCCATTGCTTCTTGTTCTATCATTAGAGGCTAAGGTGAACAAGTTTTCTCCCTCCTCCTGATGACACCCTTTTAGATACCTGAAAACTGCTATCATGTCCCCTCTCAGTCTTCTCTTTTCCAAACTAAATAAACCCAATTCTTTCAGCCTTCCTTCATAGGTCATGTTCTCAAGACCTTTAATCATTCTTGTTGCTCTTCTCTGGACCCTCTCCAATTTCTCCACATCTTTCTTGAAATGCGGTGCCCAGAACTGGACACAATACTCCAGTTGAGGCCTAACCAGCGCAGAGTAGAGCGGAAGAATGACTTCTCGTGTCTTGTTTACAACACACCTGTTAATGCATCCCAGAATCACGTTTGCTTTTTTTGCAACAGTATCACACTGTTGACTCATATTTAGCTTGTGGTCCACTATGACCCCTAGATCTCTTTCTGCCATACTCCTTCCTAGACAGACTTTTCCCATTCTGTATGTGTGAAACTGATTGTTCCTTCCTAAGTGGAGCACTTTGCATTTGTCTTTATTGAACTTCATCCGGTTTACCTCAGACCATTTCTCCAATTTGTCCAGATCATTTTGAATTTTGACCCTGTCCTCCAAAGCAGTTGCAATCCCTCCCAGTTTGGTATCGTCCGCAAACTTAATAAGCGTACTTTCTATGCCAACATCTAAGTCGTTGATGAAGATATTGAACAGAGCCGGTCCCAAAACAGACCCCTGCGGAACCCCACTTGTTATACCTTTCCAGCAGGATTGGGAGCCATTAATAACTACTCTCTGAGTACGGTTATCCAGCCAGTTATGCACCCACCTTATAGTAGCCCCATCTAAATTGTATTTGCCTAGTTTATCGATAAGGATATCATGCGAGACCGTATCAAATGCCTTACTAAAGTCTAGGTATACCACATCCACCGCTTCTCCCTTATCCACAAGACTCGTTATCCTATCAAAGAAAGCTATCAGATTGGTTTGACACGATTTGTTCTTTACAAATCCATGCTGGCTATTCCCTATCACCTTACCACCTTCCAAGTGTTTGCAGATGATTTCTTTAATTACTTGCTCCATTATCTTCCCTGGCACAGAAGTTAAACTAACTGGTCTGTAGTTTCCTAGTTTGTTTTTATTTCCCTTTTTATAGATGGGCACTATATTTGCCCTTTTCCAGTCTTCTGGAATCTCTCCCGTCTCCCATGACTTTCCAAAGATAATAGCTAGAGGCTCAGATACCTTCTCTATTAACTCCTTGAGTATTCTAGGATGCATTTCATCAGGCCCTGGTGACTTGCAGGCATCTAACTTTTCTAAGTGATTTTTAACTTGCTCTTTTTTTATTTTATTTTCTAAACCCCCCCCCTTCCCATAAGCATTCACTTTGTTAGACATTCCTTCAGACTTCTCAGTGAAGACTGAAACAAAGAAGTCATTGGTGAGAATGGACGTCTCCCCTCCACATACTCCCTCATCCTCCAGCAATTCTAGGCACGGGGCAAGATGGAGCTGCCTGAGATGTCCAATGCCCAGCCATTACTTGCCCCTGTAGCTCTGTTTTTTGCTGTCTCAGCACTGCCTCCATGACGCCCACCAGCTGCTCAGCACACTCCCCCTTCTCCAGCAGGCCCACCAGCAGGGTGAAGCTGAAGGGCATGAGGCCACAGTACTGCAGGTGTTCTGCAATGAGCTGCAGGGAAAGGCACAGGCCGAGTGTGAGCAGTGAGCCCCGGCCCGGGGAGGTGGGTTTGCTCTTCGGGGAACTGGGACAGAGGCACTGGCAGCCTGTGCCCAGGGCTATGTGAGTAGGTACTGGAACCCATACCCAGGAATTTCCATCTGCCAGCTCCTCATCGAGGGAAGGAGACAATAACCCCCCATTCCCATGTGCATGTCTCTCTCCAGCCACAGTCTCTTTTACTCACCGTAGCAACATGGGCAGGGCTCTCTCTGCTGCTGGCATCCTTCTGCGCCTTGCTCAGCACAGTCACCACCGCCCCTGTCTTGCTGTACACGACGGCTGCACGAGAAACCAGCAGTGCTCAGTAGGGCTGGCTCTAGCCATTTTGCCGCCCCAAGCACGGCGGCACGCCGTGGGGGAGGCGCTCTGCCGCTCACCAGTCCCGCGGCTCCGGTGGACCTCCCACGGGCGTGCCTGCGGATGCTCCATCGGAGCCGTAGGACCAGCAGACTCTGCAGGGATGCCTGCGGGAGGTCCACCGGAGCCGCCTGCCGCCCTCCCGGCAACTGGCAGAGCGCCCCCCGCGGCATGCCGCCCCAAGCACATGCTTGGCATGCTGTGGCCTGGAGCCGGCCCTGGCGCTCAGGCAGAGCTCTCGGGCCAGATTCTTCCCCCTCCCTGTTGAGCCAGGGCAGAGGTGCCAAAGAGCTAGACTCTGGCTGCAGCTAGGGTGAGCTCTCAGCAGGCTTCTGGGCCAACTGCCCACCTATCACCCTGATGTAGAAGGTGTATTGGGGGTGGCGTGAGATCAGGGGAAGGCCCAGATGTCCCGGGCACCTGGTGAAGGGAAGATGCCAGGTCAGCCCAGTAGGTACCAACCCACTTCTGCTCTGTGTCTCTCTGGTCAGGGCTCGATGAAGGCGCCATGTTCTCTCTGCAGCCCTGCTCGCTAGGTAACAGCTGGGGCTGTGAAGCCTGAGAAGGGGCGACTGCTTGCACTCCATCTTACCTTTGCAAGGCGTGAAGAGCCAGTAGAGATGCCCAATATTGAGTGGCCTCCTCAGCATCACAGGCCTGGCTTGTCAGCAGCCCGGCCACGTAGCCCTGCTCTGCCATAGGTTTCAGGTCCTAATGGGCCACTGAACAGAAAATCAGGGCATGGGTTGGGGCGAGCCCAGCTCTGTCTGTATCACACCCCCCTTCCCCATGAGTGCTGTGGGGGGCAGCAGGGTGTGCGCTGCTCACCTCGGTGATGGCCTTGAATCGATAAAACATGAAGAGCCGGGTGCTGGCTCTCACAGCTCGGGTCCTCTCTTGGGCCCGGGGAGAGCAGATCCATGGCTGCAAGTCCTGGGGAGCAGGGAGAAAGCCATGTGAGCAGCAGCAATGCCGGGGCAACCCCCACAACCTGCTTCCCGCCCCAGCAGGGAGAGGACATGGAGCATTTAACCCCTTCTCCTCCACATCCCGACACTGGAACTCAGCGCTCCTCTCCTGTCTGGGGGGCTTTGGGACAGGTCTGAGGGTCTTGGGCTCAGCGCTTTGAGAATTCTCCCCATTGATCCTGTGGGGTCTCAGAGCTGTTTCCTTTAGGGGCACAGGAGTGCCAACCCAAATTTAGGAGGCCAAAGGGACACCCCCTGGAGCAAGACTAGGATTGTCTTGCTTGATCCCAGGGTCCGGTGTATGCCCCATGGGGACTGTCTAGTTCATAGCAGCTGGGAGGCCTGCTCAGCCCCCCCGGGATCAACTGGCACCTTCCCTCTCATGGTTCGGGTAGAACTTGAGCAGCCGGCCCATCCCCAGATGGCCAGTGCAAATGGACCCCTCGCCCTCGCCCCTCCCTATCGTACCAGAAACAGATGCAGTAGCATGGTGGGGGTCAGGTGCTGTTCCAGGACTGTCTGCAGCACATGATCCAGGCCCTCCCAGGGCAGTTCTTGGAGAGACTGGAGCAGAGAGAAGCAGGGAAGTAAATAGCAAGGGAGGTGGGGCGCACAAGTCAGGGGGACGAGTGGATCCCACCTGTCTGGAGCCAGGTGCTGTTGGTATTCAGGGTCCCTTTACCCAGGTGATACTGATTCCCCTGCACATAGACATGGGTCTCACCTGGACCATGGGCTGCCCTTTCCCAAAGAATCCTTCTTCCCACCTGGGCTCCCCAACCAACACATGTACTGTGCTGGGCTCTGGAGGGAAAGCCTCCTCCCTCCCCCACTGGAGAGGTCCCAGCTGTCCCCAACACCCCACTGGCTCGCTAAGGGCTGAGATGTTCATCTCTGCTCCAGCAAATCTCTGTTTCTGTAGCAGGGCGAGTCATGGCCTGGCTGTGTGGCTGTCCTGAATCCATGTTTCGCTCCCTCTGGACCAAATGCTATTTAATCCTCTGGGCCAGAACCTCAGCTAGGTGTAGGTTCTAGCTCCCTGTGGCAAGAAGCCAGGGTAATTCTCACAGACACTCCCCTCTACAGGTGTCCTCCCTGCCAACCCAACTGCATAACCACCTTGCACCAGCCCTTTGGAAAATAAACCAAGGGGCTGGATTCAGCTAGACACATAGCTCTCTGCATTGGGCCAGGGTCCAGCTACTCAGCAGGGGGGTGGCTGAGTTTCCCAGCCAAGGATGCAGGTGGAAGTTGGAGCTTTGTCTATGCCTCACTAACCTCTGCCCGGATAGCGGAGCTTTCTGCCACCTTAGTCCCTCTCAGCTTCGCCAGGGTTGGACGGTGAATCATGGAGCTGGTGATACAAGTGCTGATGGTCTCAGCCACCTGTTCCATAGACAGGCGAGGCTGGAATTTCCTGATTGGAAGGAATGGAGCAGACGGGGCCATTAGAACGGAGACAGGTTGAGTTTGATGGCAGGAGGGACAGCTCCCACCCTAAGCAGCAGAACTCCAGGGGGCATCTCCAGCAGAGCCACCACCTAGGGAATGGTCCTGTCTAGAGATGCCTATATCCCCTGGGCCAGGCAGGGGCTTTTCTGGGGAAGCCGCTCTCTGGGGATGATCCTGGGCCCTGCTCTGTGGCTGCACCCATTCACAGCACTTCATGCTGACGGGAGGGGCTCCCTCTTTCCAGCCAATACGCAGAGATGGGGGCTGGATAAAGTGACCCGGAGGCCGAGGAGGATATGGCCCATTCGTGATCCACCAGACAGAAGCATCCTCTGGTTCTTATTGCAGCTTGTCCCTCCCTCACTTCCTCTCCCTCCATCTGCCCCTCCCTGGCTGCTGAGCTCCACAGGTGAGTCAGGGCCCATGGACATACCCTATGTATGAGATGGCCAGCAGGGCACACTTGTGGTCAGGGCTCTGCAGCCGGGCCCGATCCTTGCCTCTGAGGATCTCCTGCGGCGCAAAGCAGAGAGTCAAAGGAAAAAGAATTTGAGGGAGCCCCGTTACTCAGCAAGACATGGAATTTCCAAACGCTGTTTGATGCCCCCACCAAACCTCAGTCCCAGCATGCAGTGCACTGGGGAATGGAGCTGGGAAGAAGGCCTGCCTGGGAGCTGACATTTGGCCAGAATGCAGGGGACATTCACAAGAGCCCCTATTTCGCCATTCCTGATGGCACATCTGGAAACTTCAGCATCTGCCACGGAGCAGGGAAGGGGATCTGGGTGGAGGCGATTTCGTGACGGGGAGCATTAGAGTCCTGAACAGCTGAGGTCAAATATTTTCCTGCAAACCAAGGGAGGGCTGCACCTGTTAACTCCTCAAGATCATGTCCCAGAGTGAAAACCCTTGGAGGTAATCCCCAGAGCACTTTCTGGGTGCCGGGCAGATCCCTCAGAAGTGGGATGAGGAATTGTCCCAGGTATAAGCAGCAGGAATCCACTAATGGAAAATAGCATCATCTAATTCCTTGGGCTGGAATCACACCAGAAGAATCTGGTGTCAGCACTGGCTTTGCAGTGCACAGTATAGAGCCCTGGGCACCCGGTCGCAGACACAGCACATGGTCTTCAACGCCGGATGCTTTGGCATGTGCATCTGACCTAGAGACCCCTCCCAGGAACCCAGCGTGCTCACTCACCAGCAGGGGGGACAGCACGGTGTATGCGTCCTGGCTCACCAAGGGAATCCTGCTCACTTGGGTGACAGCTTCACTCACCAGCACGAGGCTTCTCACAAACGCAGATCTCACCAGCGGGTCCTGGGCTCGCAGGCAGGAGGAGGAGAGAACAATGAGGGAACAGCCACAGACAATAGAGAGCTGAGACACAAGGCTACAGGGCAAGTTTCTACAGGGAGCTGCTGTCCTAGGCGGGATTGCCCTCATGCCTAAGGGAAAGGACCTGGCTTGCAGAGTGGAACATCTTTGCATTCCCTAGGGGAACATCTCTGGAGATGGGTGCAAGGAATAGGCTGATTTCCAGAGGTGCTGAGCACTTGCAGTTCCCGGAGCTGTCAATGGGCCCTGCGGCTGCTCAGTTTCCCTGACAATCAGGTCATAATTGTCTGATCTGGGACAGAAATTGTCTGCTCTCTGCATATGGCTGGGCTCTCCCTACCAAGGTGTCCATTCTCCAAAATTCAGTTAAACCAAACTAGCATCCCCTCTCCTTTTCACTGGGACGCGCATATGGGCATTGGGTGTAGGACTGAACATCGGCCTCAAACCTCCCATGTCAAGAAAACAACCTAGAGTTATCTCAAAAATCCCCCTTCAGCACCAGAGCCTGTCAACCGGGCTGGGGGCCTGAATTCCTCAGTGCGCCTTTTGTGCCCAGCTACATCATCGACTGCAGTGTGTGGGGAAACAGGCCCTAAATCTTTCTTTTCTCATCCGTGAGTGCAGCACAAGCCTAGAGGTACCAAAGAGGGTACAGTCGTCTCTGGGACAATAGCACCAAGTGATGCTCAGTTACACTCTAACAAGGCCCAGATAGAACTCCTTCCATTAGCTTCCATGGGCCTGGAATCAGAGAAGAAGCTAATCGAGATGGGGGAGTCACAGAGAATGGTGCTGTTCCCATGTCTCCTGTCCCTCCTGGGGCAAAGGGCCAGCCCTCAGAGCTGAGTTTATGCAAAGACATAGCTCTGTGCTGCTGTGCGCAGCCCGGGTAGGTGCTGCGTGGGTGGTCAGGGGAGGGCTCTGACTTACATATGGGCTCAGAAAAGTGTTTCCGCATGGGAGACAGGATCTTGTAGCCTATGGTCTCTAGGATGAGATCTGTAGGGACTGAGTGGACCACGTGCCCATAGGTGAGGAGCAGGAGGCTTCTCAGCTGCTCGATGGAAGCTGGCTCCTGAGAATTGCAAAGGAAAGAGTGAGGAGAAGGGATGGCCTCCGGCTGCTCCTAACTCACAAATGGGGCCAGGGGAGGATTTTTCACCCAGCTGGCTTAGCAACCAAAGGCTGCTCTGCTGAGCTGAATTGCCTGGACTCCAAGGCCCTTCCAAGCTTCCCAAGATTGGGTGGTTGAGGTGACCTGGCAACCGAAGGGGACGCACTAGTAGCTGCTTTAATTCAGCCTAGCTCCAGAGATGTCATTGGGACTACAGTGAACTGCACTGGCCCAGAGTGTTACTGGGAAGGTGGTGGTGGTGGTGGTGGTGGTGCGGGAGGGGAGGGGGGAATGTCAGACATGCCAGCCCTGGTGAGTCTGCTAGGAAGGTCTGTGAAATAGCCCAGTTCAGGGGAAGACCAAGGATCTGTTTTGCTGAGAAATGTGTCAGCTGGAGCTGATGGCATGGCAGTGTCTTTTGGGTCCTCTCTGAGCCTTCTTTATGGGGCTGCATGGAGCATGTCTGAGCTCCCTAGGAGATACCCTGGAGAGCTTATACAAGCTGGATCCACCCCATGGTGCTGTGATTGTAGCTCCACGGAGGAGTAAGGAAAGGGCTCCCTCCACGGAGGCTGAGCCACTGCTTGGAAATTCAGCTCTTTGCTGAACCGGCTTCTGGGAAGCAGGGTCCTCCCTGGCAGGTCCCTTTACCTGCAAAGGCTGGAGAAGGGATGGATGAAAGAGCAGAGATGCTAGATGGGACCGTACCTCCAGAGAGCCAGCAGCAGAAGGCTGGAGCTGCACCCTGCTGACGACCTCTTCCCAGTGCTCCAGGATGGCAAAAATCTCATAGAGATGTTTCCTGGCACACAGCCCAAGTGCTCGGGCGAATCCCTGAGAGACAGGAAGATGGAGGTTAGAAATGCTGAGCAACAAGCCAAGGGGCCAGGATGGGCTCTCAAAGTCATTGCCATGGGCATGGATATAAGAAAGATCTTTTCAATCCACTGGACTTTGTCCAAGGCAGAACATACACATGTAGCATCAGGGGATTGACAAGGAATGAAGGATCACTTGACAGTGGAGGAGCAAAGACCTCACCTCTCTTTCCTCTTCTTCTTGGAAATTGACCATCTCCACCAGACGACATACCTGGGGCTTGATGCTCTCTTCTGGAGAAAACATCAGCTTGGTGCCCCAGCACTTGTAGAGAAAGCTCTGCGAAAGAGACACCATCATGCTGGATGCATTGGGCATGGCCTGGCATGCACAGAGCCCACTGGGTATAGTTGTCTGCTTCACTGGCCCCAAGCTGCCCCCGGGTAGCGACTGCTATTCTGAACTAGGCACTGAACCCCAATTCCTTCCAGGACACTGACCTTGTCACTGGGCCGCTTATTGCTGTGGGCCAGCTGGCGCCTGATACTAGTGATGAAACAGCCCAGCCAGGTATGGTCCAAGATGAGGAAGAGAAGGTCTTCCAGGAACTGCCAGGGAAAGAAGAACCAGTTAGAAATGAGATGGGCCAAGAAACTGGTCCTTTCAATAGCTCCAGCCAGGAACCCACCACAGCTGGGAGGGGAGAGGAAGAGGGAGCGTGCACTGTCACCCCCCACATCTCTCATAATGCTTATGAATCCTTGTGAGCTGCCCCTGGTGCTTCTCCAATTTTATTTGCTGGGCTCAGCCACTTCCTCTGTCCCCCAATGCAGTGCTGCTGAGAGGCCTCTTAATCCTGCCTCAGCGTGGGGGGGCTGGATTAGATGACCTCTTGAGTTCCTTTCCAGCCCTCCATTTCTCTGACCCTTACCTGCAGCAGCTGCTGCTCCCACTCCCTCTGGCAGAAGCAGGTCTTGTGATCTGGAAGAGATGGGCAGGTCAGTTTCCTTTGTGTTTAGACCCTTCTACTGGGGAGCAGCCTGCAACCTCGCTCTTGTTTGGCAGGGGATGGGGAGGAGCTGCCGACTCATGGGCCCCGAGGGGACCCAGGGCTCTTTGCAAATTGCTGATGGACAACAATGCTCCTCAGACCCAGATCCCTTGATGTGAATACCCAGGAGTTCTGCTTGCCAAGATCCTATTATCATATTATCCTGGATTCAGAGAGAGGCCCTGGCCTCTCCCTCTCTGAACCCAGCACCACAGAGACCCCACCCTTCGTTCCTGCAAGGGGAGACACTCCCCCCCCCACCTTCCACATAGAGGAGCATTTCCATTGTGTAGTTATTCCAGAATCGGCCCGGGCCAGCCTGCAACATGCTCATCAGCTGGAAGAGGAGGAACATGGCTGCTCTTCTGACCTGCACTGTCATGTACGAAGACACACCGAGCACCTGGAGGACAAAGAGACAGAGGTGGCTGTAGCCCTCCCTTGCAAGGCAGTGTGAGAAGGGAGCTGTCATAAGTAGATAGGTAAGGTAAGGGTTAATTTTCTTTTACTGTAAAGGGTTTACAAAGGGAACCAAACACCTGACCAGAGGACCAATCAGGAAACCGGATTTTTCAAAAGTAAGGGTGGGAACATCTGGAGGTTTTTGGCTTTGTTCTGGGTCTTTTTGTTTTCCTCGGCTGTGAGTAAACAAGCTTTTCTTCTAACTCCATCTTCTTTCAAATATTCTACTCAAGTGTGAGTACAAAGGAAACAAAGTAATCGGCTGTGATGTGCTTTGATTTGTATTTACATGGGTGTTGATTTGCTGGACTGGTTTAATTGGGCTATCTTTTAAATCAGGCTGTTTATTCCTATTTTCTTATAAGCCATATTCCCTGTATTGAATTTCTTAATGCAGAGTGTAGTATATGTAAGTTCTTTCTTTTTTTTTTATATAAAGTTTCTTTTTAAAACTTGTGGGAGTTTCTTTTCCTAGTGAGGCAAAGGGATAGAAATTTCTGTACCAGGTATCTGTCTCCCTCACGGGAAGACAGGATGCGGGGGGGAAGGGAAGCATTACATTCTGTGTGGACTTTCCTATTGTCCCCAGGGCGGGAACAGGCTACGGGGAAAGAGAGAAAGAATCAACTCTGTTCTCTTGTGTTTGAGGTTTTTCTCTAGTTACTGCTACGAGACAAGGAAGAGGTGAATCTCCTGGTGTGTTAGCTGTGACTAGCTTTGAATGCATAGCCTCGAGGGAGGTAAATAGCTCTCTTGGTTTTGCATCCAAGGAGTTAAGCATCGCCCAGGCTCACCCAGGGAAAAGGGGGGGGAGCTGGGGATGAGATAGGGAGACCCAGGGGTCTGGGTCTTGGGGGGGTCCCCCAGGGAAAGGTTGGGGTGACTCGGGGTAACCAGGAACCCTAAATAAAATCCTGGTTGGTGGCAGTGATATCAGATCCAAGCTGGGTATAAGCTTGGGGGCGGTTTACAGTAAACACTCAGATTTTGAACGCTAAGTCCAGATTTGAGACAGATGTTTACCACAGGAGCTCCATACAGGTGCAGGGGGACAGCTCAGTGGTGGAGAGAAGGAGACAGCAGGGAGGTGGAGCTGACAACCAGGACAGGATTGAGATGGATATTTCAGTTGATCAGGGACACTCTATGGACCAGCTCTTGGCTCCTTCCATCCTCTCACTCCTGGGCTGGCTCCAGCTCAGATGAAAGGAGACAGGTTTATCCAGAGGCCGTCAGGAAGCTGCTGGGTCAGATCCTGGGCCTAGGTTAGAACAGCACAAGGGGAGCTTGAAGCAGCCCGAAAGAGGCAGCTGGGCCATAAAGGGAATCCCCAGCCGCCCCTTGGTAAAGGATGATGCTGGAGGCCAGGGGGCAGGAGGGGGCCTGCACAACAGTCCCTAAGGGCTCATTCCAGCTGGCTTATATTGGAGCTGTCCAAGGGCTGCACTAACTTGTGCTGGGGGACCTGGATCAGGGGAGCCAGGAAGGTGGCTGGCTCAGAGAGCTCACTGGTTCTGTTAAATGCCGAGAGGCGCTGGGTCGATGTGCAATGACCGCGAGAAATGTGATGAGCCAGCTCCTCTGGGGGCTGCGGGGAGAAGAGCCACCACTACGCATTGCAAGCCAGCTCCAGGAGCAGCCCCTTCCCACTGAGCATAAGGAAACCTCCTGACTGCAGGTTACTCACCAGCAGCTGAGCCAGCCGCTCCTGGGGTAGAGTGGTGCTGGGGCTTGACTGACACCCTGTGAACAGAAAGGGGGGACACCCCATCAGGCTCTGGAGGGATCTTTTGCATTCATCTCTGAGCTCTACCTGTGCCTTGACGGCTGGCTGTGTCCTTGCAGTGAGCTGGAACCAGAGCGGAGAGCTGATCCCCACCTCCACCTGGGGGCAGATGCCTCTTGCTACAGAAGGACTAAGAGCAGGTGGATAAAATACTAGGACTCACCTCTGTTCACCTTACTGCACCTCCTGGCCAAGGGCAGCCTGCCTTCCTCCTGCATCCTCTTTACCACCCCGACCGAGGTCTGCAGGAGGAGAGGCAGGATTGGCCCATGGGCTGCTGGGCTCAGCTGAAGGAGCAGCCTAGGCCATAAAACTTGCAGAGCAGAGAAAAGCCATCTCAGTACAGAAATATCCTCTTCCTGCACCAGCTCTCTCTTTCCTACACTAGACGGCACCCCTGGCCTCGCCACCGCCAGCCAGATCTCTCTACCCAGCCTGAACCATGCAGCGATCCCCGCCCCCTCCCCCTTCACACCTGTCAGTGTCTGCCTCCAGCACCAAATCAAGTGACATATGACTGACCCCCGCTTTTTGTTGAGTGGAGCATCATCATTGACAGCACCATATTTCCTAACTCCAGTCCCACTTGGAAAGGCTGTGTTCTCATGGTGTGAACGCAATACACCAGCTTGATCAATAAAGAGGAGACTAGGAAAACCAATACCATCAAGTGAAACCATGATAGACACTCAGGGAGGTTTGAGCTCTGACCTTCACATCCCACATAGGCCTGCGCCACTTGAACCACAGATGCAATTTCTGTCTACTGTGTGGACAAGAGGGGGACTTAACACACACTATGCCAGAGGGTTACACAACTCTTTGCTGGACAGTATAGAATAGTGGAGAGCAGAAACCCCCAGGGGTCTCTCCCCACCTGTAGTAACTAAAGCACGTATCTTTGGCAGGCTCAATCTGAACGACTGTGTAGCTGAGGGCACAATACTTGGGTCTGTCTTATTAGCAATGTGGCTTCTAGTCTCAGCTCTGCCTGACTTGACCTTGCGCAACGTGGCTGTTAATTTGTTCAGTGTGGGGACGGGCTGGCTAATACCTGACTGCTTAGGCTTGCGTTCTGAGGCCTGGGTCAGTAATTAGGTCTGTGCAGCGTGTGGAAACCTAAGCAGTAGTCAGCAGAGATGAGATTTGGATGTAGTGTCTCCCAGCTCAGTGGATTCTCCCTTAGGCACCAGGGTAGTGTGGGTGAGACGCAGGAAGTCCAGGGCTAGGATTGGCTTTTGCAAAACAAGAATGTGATGGTCTGTATAGACTCCACCCTATAACGGCCAGGAAAAAGTTAACAGAGGGACCAATGAAGAGGGACTGAGCTATGGAAGCTGCAGAAGCAGCATGACTGACCACAGGAAATGCTAGAGCGGAAGAGCCCCTGTGACCCCAAACCCTGGCATGCAGGGGCACTCAGCTGGTGAGTTTCCCTGTTCCAAAGAACCAGGTCTGGCTCGGATCCAGGATCCATTTTACCCAACCCCATGATGTTCTGGAGCAGGGAGGCTCAGGTAAATAAGTCTGGTTGCGGCCAGTCTCATGGAAAAGCTCAGACCCAGAGAGGCCTGCGTCCAATGGAGAGGGGCAGGGTCACTTACATTGGCCATTTTGGGGGAGTCACCCAAGGACTGCAGGTGCTGGAGCAGAGCTGGTGGACCTCGAGCTCCATGGTGTGCCTCCCGTCTGCTGCCTCCTGATGGTGAGAAATAAGGGAGACACCAGGGAGATTTAGATTCAGTGGAGACCTCCATGGCACAGTACCTATATTGGGCATGGCAGGGGGTGAATATGGGGCTTGAAGGGAAAAAATGCAACCCTGGCTGTGACTGTGTCATAACCAGCCCAGGGTCTGTGTGGAGCCAGTTCTAGGCTCCACCCCTCTGCGTGGTGAAAAGCAGATCCATCATGGTGTAGTCTCCTATGGGGTGGATGATCACGATGGGGCGAGAGACGGAGGAAGCCAGGGGTCCTGCCCTCCCAGCGCAAGGGACAGAGGCAGCTGGGAGAGGGATAGGACAGAATGGACCGGGAGGAAAAAACACTGTATTCCATTTGTCATCATCTTCCATCAGTAGACGGAGGGTGCCGTCCCCAGTTCCATCTACTGCCCAAGCCCTATTTGCTGCCCATTGCCTACCCCTACCCATCTGCAGCTGCCCCTCCTTCCCTATCCCTTGACCCCATGTTCTGCCCTGTTCACGGACCCCCATCACTAAGGTCTCTGTGGATTCTTACCGTGCTGTCGAGGGGCAGGGTGCTCTGACGCACCAAGAAGTCAATTAAGGGTCTTGAATCAGGTTTCTCCAAGAGCCCATGTGCCCCCATTGTGTGTATAAAATAAGCAAGGGCTTTTCTGACCTGCCAGACCCAGACAGAAACAGAAATGATTTGCACACAGTGTAGAGGGACCTTGTCCCCTCCCGGTCCAGGCTGGGATCCTTTCTCAGCGGGGTGTTTGGTGAAATACTGCTAGGCAGCCCAGAGATGGCACTGCAGGCGGAGCCCTGCTGGGATTCTTTCCCCCACCTTCTGCCCTACACTATGGAGCACTGATGGGTCATGTGTTTCGATGCACAGGGTCCCGGCAGGCTCTGCACTGGCAGGCAAACATTCACTAGCTTTGGACGCGCTGGCCATGGTTCCAAACTCACCCGTATGCTTGTGCTCTGCAGGATTGGCCCCAGGGCTATGAACAGCTTCTCTGTGTGCTGTGTCATTTTGGAAACTGTAAGAGACACAGACACCGGCTTGGCAGGGCTGATATAAAACTAGGGTGTGCAGGGACCTGAGATTTCAGGAACCTTAGAGCAACCCCAATGCGCCTACATGACCCTCCAGGCAGATTACCCCCACAGGTAACCAGCTGCATCTGTTCACACTTGCAGTTCCAGCAGTGATTGCCCTCTCTCATTGCCGCAGCATCGGCTGAGGGGCTGCAGGACTTGGCTTGTCTACTGCAGACAGGTACCAATGAGCCCAATGAGGCCCAGTGCTAAGCGCTGCTAATTGCACAAGAGGCCATAACACATCAAAAGACGAGGCCTCGCTGTGGGGTCACTTACTGTTGGATCAGGCTATCTGGTCCAGAATGAAGAGACTGGCACAGGTCGCCTCTTCCTCATCCTTGTTCAGCCTCCTGAACAGGAACACAAGCAGCTCCAGCAGGAAGAAGCGAGCTTCAGGAAGAGGAGTGAATCATAATGGGGTGAATTGTAAAGGGGAAGGGAATATAGTTCTGTGCCTGGGCTCTGAAATTCCACAGGCTGGGATCTCCTTCTCTGGGAAAGGGGAATGGGTTTCTTACCCAGATGGACTAGAGAGTCCAGGGCCTCTCTCCGCTCCTCCAGGTGCTCTCTGGGGAGATGACACACCTAAGGGAAGAAAGCAACACCAGCAAAGGTAAACTAGATCCAGTGTCTCTCAGGCCAAGCCCTGGGATGGCAGAGTGAAGGGATGAGGGTGGAGAGGCAGATTCTAATTCCCATCTAAAGAACAGACCAACAAGCTGGATCAGTCTATGAGTGACACCGAGGCTTTGGGTGCCGTGGCTCATGTAGAAGCAGAGTTTGACGGGTCAGGAACCGAAGATGTGGAGCGTTGGAACAACGTGCGGGATGCTGATGTTCCTGGTCAAAGGGGTTGGGGGGGGTGGGGGGAAAAGAAACCAAATGAGAGTTTTCCAGGATCCATCCCCCAGTGCAAACAGGATGAGGCAGGGACAGCTCTTCCCACAGCCTACCCAGTTTAAGCCAACAGGCCCCTGGATTTTGCCTGAGTGATCCCAGCATCTCTTACCATGGAGTGGAGCGCTGGGAAGAGGATGCCAATGTCCTTCCTCAGGGCAGCCTCATCCATGTCCCTCACGCAAGCAAAGCCCTGTGCAAGAGAAGAGACGCAGGACATGGCGATGACATGTCAAGCAGACAAGCCCCATTGTGTAGAATCTCCATCAGCAGCTGGGTAACCACAACCCAGACTTGGAAGGAATAAAGTTATGGCCCTGGTGGAGAGCAGCTTCCAGCTGGTGCCGGACTCTCCCCTCTCTGGGAGGGGCATTTGACCCCTTTGTTTGCACTAGCCTAGTATCATTGATGGTTGGTTCAACAGGACAGTTGTACATGGTGCCAGCTGGGGTGGTGTGTGCTGAGAGGATGGCAGGGATGGCAGAGCCCGGTTTGGAAGAGCGGGGCCTGCCCTGATTACTTATCACTACTGATGTTATGGCAGCGCCCAGAGGCTCCAGTCAGGATCAAGCCCTGTTGCACTGGGTGCAGCACAATGTAGACAGAGACAATCTGTGTCCTGAAGGGCTGACAGTCTAGAGACCCACACAGACAGGTCAGGGATGGGGAGACAGACAGCATCCAAGGGCTCCTCCCTGCCCCTGTGCTGGGGTGAGGAAACCACACAGGAGCTTGGAAGGGAGAGTTTAATGTCCCTTCATGAGTTCTTACCAGGGGCCAAGGATCTGGTCCATTGCTCTGCCTGCTCACCTCCTATAATGGTCACTTCCAGAGTGTACCAGGGGTGGATACTCCTGCTTTCTGGCCTTGGACCAGCCACTTCCCCTCCCAGAGCCTTGCTCTCCACAGGTCTAGGCTGGGCTAACAGCTAACCCTGCCCTGGGCCCAGGGAGAGGTGAATGCGCGGGACACTCTGGGGAGAGGTGAAGCTCAGGACGACGGTTATTATTTCTCTCCCTGGTTCCCCAATGCAGCCCATTGCTGACCAGCCAGCAAAGCAGAAAGAAAGCAGAGCCAGGTGCTGGGAATGGAGTTTCCTCTCTCCTCCTGTCTGCAACACCTGCCCTGGCAAGGGGGGTCAGAGCATGTTCTCTAGGGCCAGAGAATGGCAGTGAATCTGGGAGCAAGCGAATGGGGAAGGGGGGTCAGAGCCTTAGAGGGTCAGTGTGTTGTGGGGAAGGTAGTAGGGGGCGGGAATCCAGGCTGAGTTGGTGATGGAGGGAACCTTGTACCGTCTGTGCCATGGACACTTCCCCAGTGTGCTGTGGATTTCCCGTTCTCTCCTCACTCACTCTGGTCTTCCTTGGCCTTTCCTCCTCCTCCTCCTTGCTGATTGGGGTGAGCTGTCCCCTGGGTGACGAATAGGCCTCTCGCTTGGTGCCTAAAATGAAGAGAAGGAAACTAAGTTTGCTCTTCAGCAAAGTAAGCAGTCATGAAATTAGAGGGAAGGTCCTCTCATGGGCTGTAGCTGGTTAAAAGAAAGGAAACAAAGGGTAAGAATCTATTTTTAGTTTTCACAATGAGGTAAATCGTGGGGTCCCCAAAGATCTGTACTGGGGACTTTACTGTTCAGGGGTAAAATGGTGAGGTAGCAAAATCTGTGGATGATCCAAAATTATACATCATAGTTAAGTCCCAGGCAGACTGCAAAGAGTTACAAAGAGATCTCACAAAACTGGGGGACTGGGCAACAAAATGACAGATGAAATTCAGTGTTGATAAATGCAAAGTAATGTACATTAGAAAACAATCTCAACTATACATATAAAATGAAGGAGTCTGAATTGGCTGTTACCACTCAAGAACGAGATCTTGGAGCCATTGTGGATAGTTCTCCATAAACATCCACTCAATGTGCATTGGCAGTCAAAAGAGCTAACAGAATGTTGGGAATCATTAGGAAAGGGATTGATAATAAGACAGATGATATCCTATTGCCTCTATATAAATCCATGGTATGCCCACATCTTGAATGCCATGTGCAGTTCTGGTCACCCTATCTCAGAAAAGATATATTAGAAATGGAAAAGATACAGAGAAGGGTAACAAAAATGGTGAGCGGGATGGAGCAGCTTCCATACGAGGGAAGATTCAAAAGACTGAGACTGTTCAACTTAGACAAGAGACAACTATGGGGAGGCATGATAGAAGTCTATAAAATCATGAATGGTGTGGAGAAAATGAGGGAAGTGTTGCTTACCCCTTGACATACCACATGAACCAGGGGTCAGCCAATGAAATTAATCGGCAGTGGGTTTAAAACAAACAAAGGGAAATATTTCTTCACACAATGCACAATCAACCTGTGGAACTCATTGCCAGGGGATGTTGTGAAGGCCAAAAGTATAATTGGGTTTAAAAAGAACTAGGTAAATTTGAGGAGGATAGGTCTATTAATGGCTATTGGCCAAGTTGGTCAGGGATGCAATCCCATGCTCTGGGTGTCCCTAAACCTCTGATGGCCAGAAGTTGGAACTGGGTGACAGGGGATGAATCCCTTGATAATTGCTCTGTTCTGTTCATTCTTCTGAAGCACCTGGCATTGGCCACTGCCAGAAGACAGGGTACCAGGCTAGATGGACCATTGGTCTGACCCAGCATGGCCATTCTTATGTTCTTATGAGGAGTCAGTGGGGAGCTGAGCTGGTAAAGGGAGCTGCCTGGTGGGTCAGTTCCCCCTTTACTGGCACCTGGGCTGCCCGGTGGTGATTCCAGTGCTGCCCTATGGCAGCAGGGCTTTAGCCCAGTGTGGGATGGCATGGAGGCTGGCGTGGAAGGTGGAGCACAGGGCAGTGGCTTATGTGCATGTGCAGAGCTGGGCACAGAGCCTGAGTGGAGTCTCTTCTTGCCCTCTCAGCACTGGGGTTTTGCTGTCACTGTGGCTGCTTTCCCCTCCCCCCCTTTATTCCTGGCACTCAATCCTGGGCATGGGCCTACTTGGATCATGAGGCTCGGCACAGAAAGTGCTGGAGTGACTGCCCGCTCCTGCAGCCAGGGTTTGTGGTGCCGGGTCTTGTTTTTCAGCCACTTTCTGCTCTTCTGTGTCTGTGGATACAGGCAGACGGTGGGTTAATTTCCCGCACTCATGGTCACTGATAGAATGCCCTGGGAGCGACAGGGACATACAGCTGTGTGGGAACTGTCTGCACCTTATGGAACCCCTGGCAAGGGATTTCCACCAATCACTGCCCGCACAGTGTCATGTTACTTAACACTGAGATCAGGCATTTCCCCTTCTAGTGCCTTTACAAACATTACCCACACCTTCCAGACCCCAGTGAAGGTTGTGAGTCTTGTTAGCCCCATTATGAAGCTAGGGAAACTGAGGCACTGAATGATCCTGTGTGCACTGGGATGGAACTTCTTGATGGGACAGCAATAGAAATGTGGTGATTTGTCACAGAGAAATGCTGTTGACTCCTACCTGGGACAGGAGAGTCAGTGGGGCCTGACAGGCTGGAGTCCAGATTTGTCCTGTCTGTTTGGAAAGGTGTCCGTCCTGTAATTCGGAAGGGCAGTGGTGGGGTGAGGTGTCATGTGACTGATTCTACGTCAGGGTAATAGGAATCAGAAGGGAACTGGCGTAAAACTGTATTGTGGGGGACGCTCCTGGGCAGAATTCCTACTCACCAATAGTGTGAGTAAGTCTTTGGTAGAGACGGTCCAAAAGCCCCATCTTGACTCCTAAGACAAGAACCAATGTAAACAGATCACAGGAGTTTCTCTTCTACTGCACAGACCCCAGAACATTCACTAGGGTGACCAGACAGCAAATGTGAAAAATCGGGACAGGGAGTGGGGGGTAATAGGAGCCTATATAAGAAAAAGACCCCAAAATCCGGACTGTCCCTATAAAATCGGGACATCTAGTCACCCTAACATTCACACCTCACTGTTGGGAGGCCAAGCTAGTGCTCTGGTGCCCGGTGCTCTGCATTGCCATATGGAATGAGACCCAGGCTCAATTCTCTGTGCTGGTCTGCAGCTCCCAAAGATGGCTGGAATTGCTCCAGGTGAGAGGAACCTCCATTTACATGGGGAGGCTCTCTGCTTGACATGGGGCTTTGAAGGGGATTCCACTGGGTTCCCCTCAGCTAGAAGGACGTAACTCATGAGCTGGAGAACCCCAAGGAGCCAGAGACATTGCGAGGCTCGGATGGAGGTAGATGCACAGAGCTGAAGCACTGAAATGTGGGATCCCCCTTCTTTGAGGATAAAACCTTCCTTGGGATTCAGCAAGGCGGCTCTATCACCTAGAGCATTTGGTTCCATGAGGTATTTGAGCTTATGAGGTATGTTCTGACCAAGAAGTTACCTGTTCTGACCCACCTCACTGCACAGCCACCAAACCAGCAGTGCTTGAGACAGAATCTGATCATGACTCACAAAGCCATTTCTAATATACATATGAAAAACGTGGGCATCTCAGTCATGACAAATGCATTGGCGTCTGTTTCCAGGAATGAAATACATGTGGCTCAGTAGCACCCACAGTTCCAGTCACAGCCTTGGTCGCTTCACACACAGTCAACCAGTTACAGATCACAATGATTGATTGCACAAGCAGTCATTGCAACTGCTTGAATAATTGCTGCAACCATGCACACAAGTTAATAAGCAGTTGTGGGCATCCTTCTGAATTCTGAAGCTAATGAGACATTTACTCTCATAATAACAGTTGTGATTCTCTAATCTAGCACCCTGCATTAATATACCACTGTTCATCCAGAAGGATCCCACGGGAATTATATTGTTTGCACAAGCTAGAACTAAATATTATGTTAATTTATGTGTCATTATATAATGCCTGCATCTGTAATTTTCACTCCATACATCTGAAGAGGTGTTTTTTTACCCACAAAAGCTTATGCCTAAATAAATCTGTTAATCTTTAACAGGACTCCTTGTTGTTTTCTTGGATACAGACTAACATGGCTCCCCCCAGATACGAAACATTATGTTGATTCTGTAAAAGACATTGCAGATGAACAGCAACTTTGGCCTCGGAAAGGAATTCTGGCTGTGTATCAAGCCGCTTTCTGCCTACCTGGACCAGGAGACTCTGTGTCAGGTGGGTTGCCATCTCTGGGTGACACTGCAGACTCTTGCACTGTTGTGTCTGTCAATAGAAGAGAAGCGTTAAATTTCTCCATTAAAGGTCTCTGGTTGAACACCCAGGGGAATGATTTGAATGATAGTGCTGAGGGGAGGGGAGTTTTTGGTACCCAAAGCAGCAGGTTCCAGTCCTTTTGTGACACTTCAATGAAGCTGATTTCACTGAGTAACAAATACAGTCACACCTGGGTCACCAAAGAACTTTCTCGGTTACAGAGAACACCTGTGTGACCCAGAAAGGAGCAATTCTCTAACCAGAGGCAAAGCCACCCCAGTTCTCCTCTTCACTGTCACAGGTTGGTGCCAACAATCACAGCCCCTGACTCCCACACAGTGCGTGATGGGGTCTCAGCAGTGCAGGGGGTGGGGACTAGCTTGCAGCAAACACAGCTTGGAGGATTTAGAAATCTTGCACATGCAGTGCCTGGGGAGGGAGAACTGCAGGGAGATGGAGACTCCAGGAGCCCTCCTCATTCAGGCAGTGCAGACCACAAGGCCTCCAGAAACGTCGAATGCCAGACACAAGCAGAACCTCAGTAATGGGAAGGAGGGGGCCGACCCACTGAAGGGAGTTGGCAAAGGGCAGGTATAGCCTATAGGTAGCGCCCTACCAAATTTACGGTCCATTCTGATCAATTTCATGGCCAAAGGATTCGAAAATCAGTTTCAGGTTTTCAGATGTTTACATCTGAAATGTCACAATGTTGTAGTGGGGGTTCTGCCCCAAAAGGGAGTTGTGGAAGAGTCACAAAACTGTTGTAGGGGATTCTGGGATTGCCACCCTCACTTCTGCACTGCCTTCCGAGCAACTGGGGTATGTACCCGGAGGGGGGTCTGATCTCCCCCGTGAGGGCGGCTGTGCAGGGGAAGTGCCAGTTCCGTCCCTCCCCAGCCCAGAGGGGACTAGCAGCTGGAGCCAGGACCATAGTAGGAGCCTGCCCTTCCCCACCCTTCCAATAGCTAGATTTCATGGGGGAGGTCTGATTTCATGGTCCATGACTTTTTCATGGCTGTGAATTTGGCCTACCTATGGGATGGTTTAGGTTAAGAAATAAGTAGAAAATAGGTTTGGGGCCCAAGTTAGCTTAAGCGTAGAAGAGTTTAGAAAACTGAAGTTAGTATGAGGAAAGTTAGTGATAAGTTGGAGATCTTGTTATGGGAAAGTAAGAGTTAGCAAGGACATGGCCCAGGGTTATGCTACAGTTAAGATTTTGGTTATAACTGGCTTAAGCAGGGTTTTTAATGAGCCTTTTTGAGAATTGTGACTGTTTTATTAAAAAGTTATCGATACTAATAGTGTGGGAAGGATATTGGTACAGATGTTAATGTAAACCACTTGTAATGTAAAGAGTCAATAAGGAGGTGATGGAAACATAAGTAATGTAAGGGGCAGTTGCACATTCAATAGTCTGAGAATGGCTTCTACTGGGAGTTGTTTTGTTAATTTGGTGAGTGCTCCAATTAACACCCCAAGGTACCGTTCTGTCCCAGGGTTCTAAGGCTGTACTGATAGACTCAGACTCATAGACTTTAAGGTCAGAAGGGACCATTATGATCATCTAATCTGACCTCCTGCACAATGCAGGCCACAGAATCTCACCCATTCACTTCTATAACAAACCCTTAACCTATGTCTGAGTTACTGAAGTCCTCCAATTGTGGTTTGAAGACCTCAAGCTGCAGAGAATCCTCCAGCAAGTGACCCGTGCCCCATGCTGCAGAGGAAGGCGAAAAACCTCCAGGGCCTCTGCCAATCTGCCCTGGAGGAAAATTCCCTCCCGACCCCAAATATGGCGATCAGTTAAACCCTGAGCATGTGGGCAAGACTCACCAGCAGCACCAGAAAGAATTCTCTGTAGTACTCATGATCCCATCCATCTAACATCCCATCAAAGACGCACTGGTCATACTACGTGCTGATATCAAAGATCAGTTGCCAATTAAATTGCCATAGGTAGGCTAGCCATCATAACAACCCTCCATAAACTTATTAAGCTAGACTTAAAGCCAGATATGTCTTTTGCCCCACCACCCCCTTTGGAAGGCTGTTCAGAACTTAACTTCTCTATGTTAGAACTTTGTCTAATTTCAAGTCTAAACTTCCTAGTGTCCAGTTTAATATCCATCTTTGTTCTTGTGTCGCACATGGTACTAGCTTAATAATTCCTCTCCCTCCCTATATTTATCCTACTGATATATATTCTTATAAAGACAATCATATCCCCCTTCACCTTCTTTTGGTTAGGCTAAACAAGCAAGCTCTTTCAGCCCTTTCATAAGACACAGATTTTCCATCCGTTGATCATCCTAGGAGCCGTCTCTGAACCTGTTCCAGTTGGATCATCCTTCTTAAACATGGGAAACCAGAACTGCATACGTATTCCAGATGAGGTTCATCAGTGCTTGTGTAACGGTACTAACACCTCCTCATCTTTGCTGAACGACCTCGCCTAATGCATCTAAAACTGCATTAGCTGTTTAACGGCCATATCACAGTGGTAGCTCACAGTCATCCTGTGATCAACCAATACTCTGAGGTCCTTCTCCTCCTCTTGTTACTTAACCCAGATGTGTCCAATTAATAACTAAAATTCTTGTTATATCCCAAATGCATGACCTTGCACTTTCACTCTTAAAATTTCATGCCTATAACTATTACTCAGTTTATAAGGTCATTCACAGATCTCCTGTAGGATTCCCGGACCTTCTCTGTGTTAGCATCTTCCAGCTTTGTGTCATCCGCCAACTTTTTAGATGTTCCCCTTTTTTGTGCCAAAGGGTAAATCAAAAGATTAAATAAGATTGGTCCCAAAACTGACCTCAGGAACTCCACTAGTAACAGTCTTCAAGCCTGACAGTTCCACCTTTCAGTACGACCCATCTGTAGTCCTCTCTTTTAACACAGTTCCTTATTCCACTTTCATTTTCATACGATCCTCATTTTTTTAATGTTAACTAATAATTTCCCAGTGGAACCCTATCAAATGCTTACTGAAATCGAGATAAATTAGATCACTGCATTCCCTTGGTCTAAAAAACTCTGTTACTTCTCTAAGAAGGAGATAAAGTTGGTTGACACAATCTACTAACCTTGTAAAAAACCATGTTGTATTTGTCCCAAATTAACCAAATTGACTAATGTCTTACTACTTTCTCCTTCAAAAAATTTTCCCAAGACCTTACATACCACAGATGTCAAACTAACAGGCCTATAGTTGCTCGGATCACTTTTTTCTCTTTCTTAAAATAGGAACTATGTAGCAATTCTCCAGTCCCCGTATAACCAAGTACAACCCTGATTTACTAATTCATCTAAAAATTCTTGCTAATGGGTTGCAATTTTCATGTGCCCAGTTTTCTTTAATATTCTTGGATGAGATTACATTGGCCCCGATTTTGTCCTTTAAGCTGTTCGAAGTTTGGATTCTATCCTCGGAGTGGTAATATCTACCTCCTGTGACAAAGTCTCCTCCACCTTGGTGGTCCTGCGCTTATTGGCGGATTTGATCTTCCCTTCTTGTGGAACCCCACAGCCTGCGTCAGCTTCTTTCCTGTGTTCCTGATTCAGAGAGTTGGAGGTTTGGGGGGCAACCAGGCTGCCCCTACTCCAGGTGGTTCCAGCCACCGCCCTGTTGATTTCGCAGCTGTCTATAGTGCCTCTGTAACAGTTAGGACAAGCTATACAACTCCCTCTGGGCCTACTTCCCCATGGCCTCGCTCCAAACACCTTCTTATCCTCACCAACAGGACTTCTCTGGTGTTGATAATGCTTGCATCTCAATCCTCCAGCAGTAACTCCTACTCCAGCTCCTTTGCCTTCTTGCTCCCAGCTCCTCACACGACGCCCTTCTCCTTCTGGCTCCTCCCTACCTGACTGGAGTGAGCTCCTTTTAAAACCCAGGTGCCCGATTAGGCCTGCCTGATGGCTGCAGGTGTTCTATGTTAAAGTCGGCTATCTCTACTGCCTTCTAAGAAAGAATCTTTAATTGGCTCCAGGTGCCTTGATTAACCCTGGAGCACTGCACATTTGGTTACCCAGGGTAACTAAGGGATTGTTTAGCCTGGGGCTAACATAACCTGTTCTCAGACTTTTTACTGTAGCCAACTGCCCTTGCCCATCACACTCCAAATCTCCTCATTCCCATTTGTCATCCTATCCATTATCCCTAAAAACTCTTCATTAGCCTCATTAAAGACTGAGGCAAAGTATTTATTAGATATTGGGCCATAGCCTAGAATTATCCTACCTCCATTCCATCCTCAGTGTTAAGCAGTCCCACTTCTCTTGTTATTTTTCTTCTTATTTATAAGTGCTATATGAATTTTAACTACTGGTTTTAATTCCTTTTGCAAGGTCAACTCTGGCAGGCTTTTGGCCTTTCTTCAGGTTTATCTACATGTTCTGACTTCAATAAGGTAGCTTTCCTTGCTAATCCTCCATTTTCCACATCCTTGTATGGCTTTTTCCTAATCACCTCTCTGAGATGCCCTTGCTCAATCCCAGCTGGTCTATACAACTTGCCTTGAACTTTTCCCCTTTCTTGGATGAAGGCTTCTGATAGTTTCCTGAAGCTTTAGGCCTTGAAGTAATTCCAGGCCTCCTCCGCCTTTAATCCACAGGTTCTTCAGTCCAATCCAAACTTCCCTAAACTAATTTCGCTCCTTAATTCTTTAAAGTAGCCTTTGAATAGAAAAAACCGCTAGTCCCAGATCTAATTTTGTTTATCCTTCCATCTAGTTTGAACTGAATTAGCCTCATGATCATTGCCAAGGTTGTCCCCCACAACATGTTCTTCTATGAGGTCCTCATCTATTCACCAAAAACAAATCTAAAATGGCATCCCTCTTGTTGGTTCTTCAACTATTGGTGAAGAAATCCATCATCGCTATCGCACCAGAAAAATGCTGAAAAGCCTATTATTTTTACTAGCACTTTGTCCAGTCTATATCTTGGAAGTTAAAGTCTCGCCATGATCACACAAGTCCCATTACTTCACACTGTTGTCAGTGCACTGATCTCACATTGATCCACAATACAACAGTTATACACACACTCAGTGATGACAGTGTAGGTGGTAACTGCACACCTGTTTGCTTAACTAATCATTTTATTTTGGAATGAAGTTTGGTTTTATCATTCATAGTGTCACTTAAATACATTTTCTGTAACCGACCTAGATGTATGAACCTGGGTTTTGTTGCAGCCTTATCGGTAACAACTTACTATGAATTGGAAACATTTCAGCATCAAGGTTACAGAAGGTTACACAGGGAAAGGGGTGAATCTGAGGAGTCTGTACCCCTGATCCTACTTACCTGAAGCAGTAGGCCCAGATAGGGAAGGGCTGCAACACCCAGTGGCTGCCGTAGCCTTGTTCCCCTGGTCTGTGGCTGTGGATAAAGAGGAGGAGGTCATTTCTCCTTTCCTGGTCACAGGGGATGAGGTAGACAATACAGCTGTGTGGAGAACTAACAACACTGCAGGGCACCTCTGGAGAGGGTCTGCCACCAGTCACAGCCCAGAGCATTTATATTGCACACCCATCTTCAAGCCATTTGACAAACACCTCACCCCACAGGTAGGGAGCTGAGATAACATGGGCAGGGGCAATAGGGGACGGGGGAAATTTGTGGAGAATCTGCCCCAAATTCTTGCCTAACCAGCAGGATTCCATTAGAGGCCAGAACTTCCCCAGCTCTGCTTGTCCCCACTACTCTAGTTAATAAGAGATCTCCCTCAGGAGACAAGGAGAGTACAGACAAGGCCGGGATGGCAGTGCTGCATTGGGGTCATATCAGAGAATTCCCTGCCAGTCCAGAAGGGCTAGAAATGTTTGAGGGTGTAAATAAAGCTAATGCTCCAAGGAACCTTGGAGAAAACAAACCTCCTCCATCAGGAGACCCTGACTCCCCAAGCACATGGAGATTCCATGCAGATTCCCAGCAGTCCCCTGCAGGTAGCTCTGGAGAGGACAGCAATGGGAGGAGAGGAGGATCCATTTCTGGGGAGAATTCCTACTCACCTCCAGACCAGACCAGCAGTCGGCAGAGGGAGCCATAAAGATCCATATCGGCTCCTAAGACAAGAACCAACATGAATGAGTCCCTGGGGCTTCCTTCCCATGACACAGATCCCCATACTCACACATGCTTCTAGATGGGCCAAGGAGATCCAGACTTAGGTTTTTTGCTGCCTGCCTGGAGAGACAAGACCACTATGAGGTGGCGAGACCTCAATATTGATGTAAACATTTTATGAATAGTATTATTATGTTTGTGCCTTTACTGAACATTCAAATATGCCTATAAGTATAATATCACCAGGATGCTTGAAAATAGAAGAGTAGCCCAGTTTTAGTTAGCTAGGTTACGAAATGTGCACACTAACCAAAGAAATTGCAGGAGGCTTCAGCTTTCTGTCATCCAGAAACAAGCAATGTCCAGAAAATAACATCTCCTTAACCATAAAACTGTTTATGTCCCGCACGAGTATCTGTACAAACTTTCAAAGGCAACTGACCTCATTTTAATTTGCTTTAACTTTTACACTATTTTCTTTTTGTGCTCTGTTTAAAATAGGTGTCAATTATCGGCATTTGTGCTTTGTACAAAATATTGAATAGAAGTTTAATTGCTATAACAAACCACTTGTAACTCTAAGGAACTTGGGTCAAGAATCAAAGCCCCCAAAAGAGTGTTTTATCTACAGCAGAGCACCCCCCCCCCCCTTCTACAAACTGCCAGTTTAGTATAGATCTAATCCTTTATCTCAATAAAACACATGTTAGAAAGAAAAATGTTTTAGGAAAGATCTGACCCTGTAGAAGGTGAGGATGTTATTTATGTTGAATATTCTCAAAAGGAATTTAGAGCTTGGTTGTGGGGGAGGAATAGCTCAGTGATTTGAGCTACTAGCCTGCTAAACCCAGGATTGTGAGGTCAATACCTGAGGGGACTACTTAGGGATCTGGGGCAAAAATCAAGACTTGGTCCTGCTAGTGAAAGCAGGGGGCTGGACTCCATGACCATTCAGGGTCCCTTCCAGCTCTATGAGATAGGTATATCTCCATATATGTTAGAACAATAAATCTAGGCTGTAAAGTGCACTCTACCAGCCCTTCTTTGCAACAAAACCCTTTTCTTGGCTCCTTCAAACTTTAGAGAAAAATCTGTGTAGTTGAGAAAAAGTTTTGTAGAAAACCTTAGTTGATTTCTAAAATATTGTAATGGCAAACTGTTTTGGAGGGCATATTTGCAATGTATTTTAATGAAATGAAAAGCATCTAATGTGGTTTTCTAATATCATTGCTACATGTGGTAACATGCATTATGCACTAACATGAAATCGAATGACCTTGCTCAGCTGATTACCAACATAAGGCATTTAAGTCTAGACTATCTATTATATTAATGGGGAATTAATTCGTTACTAGCAGAGCTCCAGCCACTCCTTCTCCCAACTCAGAAACATAAGAAGAATCATCTCTCCAACAATTGTTCTAAAGAATCAACAATTTCTTCAATCACTATGTAAGCTAAAGACTTGCTAAGAATGATTTGATTTTCAAAGACTGCTTCAGGAACTAAAAACCTTCACATAAAAAACAGGCATGTTTGGACTTTTTAAAAACAGCATTTCATTTCCTGCTGAACCCTAATGAAACTGAAGAAATATCTCAGAAAATGAACTGAATAAGAAGAGTTAAAAGACTAAATTTGAAGCTGTTCTGAGAATCTTCCCCACATAAACAAAGGAAATATAACTGCCAAGAAAGACTGACAGCCCCAACACATATACCCATTAACAAACTACTTACGCATAAGATGAAGAGGCTCCCTGAATGTATGGAGCCAAGGAAAGGGTGAGAGAGGTGTGTTTTTCTAAAATTACACAGAAATAGAGAAGAAGCGAGTATAAAAACTCTAAGTGAGCACCCTGCACACGGTCTGCTACCCTGCTCAAACTCAACTCATCCTCTTCCTCTACAAGCAAACTAACACAGACAGAAGAGAGAAGACTTGCGAAGAAACCAGCCCAAGGAAACCTCCCCAAAACTTCAGCATGTGTTGCTGAGAGAAGTTAACTATAACCCTGCCACAGGCTGCCTACCCCCTTGGTGACACAGGGCCTACCCCCTTTGTGACACAGGGCCACTGCCGACATCACAGAGGCACAGTGGGCTGGGGCTGTCTGGCTAGGGCCAAGGCATTAGAGTTATAAACTCTTGTAACAGTTTTGCTGTGATATAGAAATACTGTTAAAGCAATAGAGAATCCTGTGGCACCTTATAGACTAACAGACGTTTTAGAGCATGAGCTTTCATGGGTGAATACCCACTTCGTCAGATGCATCTGACGAAGTGGGTATTCACCCATGAAAGCTCATGCTCTAAAACGTCTGTTAGTCTATAAGGTGCCACAGATTTCTCTGCTGCTTTTACAGATCCAGACTAACACGGCTACCCCTCTGATACAGGAAATACTGTTGTAATTTAAGACAGCTCCTTAAATGGTTTCTTCTTAACTAAGAGTAAATTTACTAACTTTTTCTATTTCAGAGGATTTATTAAATTGACTTTACTTTTGCCATCTAGATGAACGGTCTCAGTTATTAAATAAATCCACTTCTGCCTCTTAAAATTATTTTGGCCCATCCGATAACGTCCATAGTATCTATGACTCACATATAATTGGTAAATTAAACCTTGTGTTTACAACTTTCCAAAAGAAAAGTGCCCATCAAAGGAGGCTGCTCACAAAGGTAGTCACGCTGTTAAAAGCGGCTCCAGAGAGAAGCACACAGATGAGACTGAACAGAAAATCAGCTGTTCTGTCTTTTGTTGGTTTGTTAGCTGTTTTCTTTTTCTTTAATAATCAAATAGCCATGGTTATAAAGAGATTCTTGCTTGGCTTTATCCTGTGTCCCCTAAGGTATTGTAAAGAGCCCTGGTTTTTGAGTAAACTTAGTGGAGTCACCGGACCCTGATGGTCAGAAAGATAGGAAAGAGCTAGCCTAGCATTGCTTGTTTCTCTAAACTAAATATTTTTATAAGGTTTTGGGATAAATTAGCTTGACACTCCAACACATTTAAAGATGCCCTTTCCACCCCACACCGAGTTCACGGCAGCCCACGACTGGTTAAATCAGAGTGATGTGTCAATGATTTTCATTGGATTTAAATCAGCAGAGCAGAGGAATCATGGATTGCAAATCAGTGATTTTAACCTTGTTATTCCATTTGCTTTTTGATTAGTTCGGTAAACGAAGGCTGATGTTGTCATGAGGTTGGGTAAGATCTTCGCTCTTTTTTTTCCTAACCTTGAGATATGCTAGGGAAGGTCCCTTCAACCCCTGTGCTGGGATGGTCGGAGCCAAGAAGCATGTTGATGTCTCACATATAATCGGCAGATTGACAATGAGGATGTGTATTCCTCCTCGAGTTCTGTATAAACAGTGCAAGACGCTCCAAAAATTGCTGGCCCAAGCTGTCTGGAAAGCGAGCCCAGGACTCCGTGTGCTCCCTCCAGCCCACAAGTACACTGAGCCACAGGCTGCCTACGTGCCTCGGGACACAGGCCTACCCCCTTTTTGACACGGGCCACTGCTGACTCATAGAGGCGAAGGGGGCTGGGGTGTCTGGCTTAGGGGGGGGCCCCCTTTTGGGTTTGCATCCCCGATTGAGTTAAAGGAGGATTGTTCTTGGCTATTTATTGAGAATTTTATCCAGGAGCCCCAGGCTTTCCCACAAACCCTATCTGTACTAATGTTTGTCATGAGAAAAGGAGATTCCATACAGGTGCAAATTGATTCTGTGTCAGTCCACGTCCAGTAGCTTGGCCTCTTGCAGCAGCTGCTAGTTGTCACTTTGAACTGTGGTAAGTCCAAGTGGTCACGCTCTACTATGCTGGCTACCTTGATGATCTTCCATTTGCTATGGGAAATGTTAAAACACATGGGTATGAAGACAGGGCTTAAAACAAGTTCTTAGTTTCAGTTTTGACAGGAAATGTGCCAGCAACTGGGCTCTAATATTTAGATTTGGGAATATATATTAATAATTAGGAATTTGGTGTAGTTATTTTAATTTCCTCCCACAAAACAACCAGGCTAATCCACCTTTGAATTTTGAGTAGTGATTTTCTGCACGAGAATCTGCTACAAGCTTTCCAGTCTACCGTCGATGGTCTTAAATCTTATGCCAGCTGTCGCATTTCCTTCTAATGCTCACGTAACGGTGAGTAATATTTGTCTGTGTACGTGTACTTTGCCAGCGATTCATTATTATTTTAAAGGATCACAATGGTTTTCCAATGGAATGTGAGTAGATTCACAATAGAAGAGGTCTACCATGTTCGTAACCTAAATAATGCGTTTTTATTTCATACTTAGGATGCTAAGAATTTCTTTTGCCATGGTTTGACAGACGAGAGGTTTTTGAAAGCAGGATTTTAAGGGATATGTTCATGTTCTAATCTTGCATTGCGACATAGCTTTTAGTGTGGTTCTGAGATTGCATTGGTGCATAGGTGGAGAAGACTGGAAATCTGACCATTTGTCTGCCACAGCGTGTTATATGCAGGGGCGTCATTAACAGATAGTTAAGGCACGGTTAATGTCTCTTTTACCTGTAAAGGTGTTGTGACAGAAGCTCAGTAAACCTGGCTGACACCTGACCAGAGTGACCAATAGGGGGACAAGATACTTTCAACTCGTGGGAAGTCTTTGTTTGTGCTCTTTGTTTTGGGTGTTGTTTGCTCTTGGGACTAAGAGGGACCAGACGTCAATCCAGGCTCTCCAAATCTTTCTGAATCAGTCTCTCATGTTTCAAACTTGTAAGTAGCCAGACAAGGCAGATTAGTTTTAATTTTGTTTTTCTCAACTTGTAAATGTCCCTTTTTGCTGAGAGGATTTTACCTCTGCTTGCTGTAACTTTGAACCTAAGGCTGGTTCTGAGACTTGCATGGTACATAGTGGAGAAGAACTGGAAATCTGACCAATTCTGCCACAGCATGTATATATGCAGGGGAGATAAAATAGTTTCCCTCTCATCAATTATAGCTTTTGACATAAGTGTTTGCATGCAAACATTCAAGTCTAGAAGTGCAGGCAAATGATGAAGGCTCAGCCATGCTTGTTTTGATCAATGTCAAACTCTGTTTGATGCCACATGGAGAAGTTTATTTTGGAGACTTAGTGTTCTGTTTTGTCTACGGCCTGACTGCAGAAGGCAGGTTGTCCATACTTCACACTAGTGCAAAGCCCTCTGACTGACTTGGGTTGGGGAAAGGGTGCTACTGCAGTATACAGTGCACTGAGTCCAGAGACATTTAAAACCCTCTTCCCTAA
The DNA here is from genome assembly GCF_003597395.2 of Chelonoidis abingdonii. NCBI lineage: Eukaryota > Metazoa > Chordata > Testudines > Testudinidae > Chelonoidis > Chelonoidis abingdonii. Next base: position 42,538,445 of record NC_133777.1, read on the forward strand.
GTCCTCTTCTCCGTGTCCTTCCTGCTCCCAGGTTCAGCACAGAATGAGCAATGAGATCTACGTGCAGGTGACCGACCTTCACCTGTCAGAGAATAGCAACAGAGCTACCAGAGGCCTGCTGTCCTCACAGTTATCTCGGGCCCTTGTGGAGGCCACGTACCAGTGGAAAGCTGAGCAGCTCATGTCAGACGAGAACTATTTCATGGTAAGAACCATATCTGCCTGCACTGACGCTTGGAGGAGGACTCCTGGAAGAGCTTGTTGAGAGAGGAGGGGAAGTACGATGGCTCGCTGAGAAAGGAGAATGAGCTGAGCTTTTCATTTTACATGACCATCCAAATATTCCAAGGACCTCTGGACATCTGTGTGCTCCCCAGCTGTCCTAGAACTTGACAGGGCGACCTGATTGTGCATCCTAGCCTGGAGGAGCTGCTGAGTACCTGCTCTGTGACTGTCAGTCTTAATATAGCCCTTGGCGGGGTTGGCATAAATCCAGACAGGAACTGTAGAACGAACAGAAAAAACAGATAAATATTTCTAGAAAGAGCTCCTCGGAAATGGGACATTTGCAAGGAAGATGGAAAAATACGTATCCTGAAGAAAAGCTGGGATTTCTCCCTGTGTTTTTCAGTGTCCGAAAGCCAGAGTAATACTGTATTGATTGATTGTCATCACTAGGCTTTTAATCTCTCTCTCTCTCCTCCTCCCTGCCCTGGGGTGGGTCACTGAAGCTTTCCGCCTTTTCCTCCATCTCATCCATTGCAGACTGTAACAGTCTCTTACTAATATTTGTCACCTACGCATTAAATAAACCTGACTCGCAGTTCAAATCAAATTCATACTTCCCATCACTGTGAAATCAGAAGTGGCCGGGCCCATCTTTAACTAGTGAAAGTCATTGATAATGGCTTTGACATTTATAGGGTGTCTCTGTGTTCCCACTGAGAGTCTCAAAATAAGCAGGGAAGCAAAGAATTGAAACTGCACAAATTGATCAGAAAGCAGCTTGCTGCTAAAAGGGATCCAGCTCCTTGCTTTGCCTTTAGAAACATCCCAATTTCGAGCAAACTTTGTGGGTAACAGAGATTTTGTCTGATCGTTAATAAAAGACCAACTGTTCACTGCAGCAGTTGATGTTTTTTTCTTCCACCTCTCTTTAAGTATGTCATGGTTCTCTATCTAGGAATTCTCTTCTGCCCATATAAGTCGAATAATTTCTTCATCCTTTTACCCTCTGTTAGATTAGCTCCTTAGTGATCTTGAAATTTCCACTCATTGTCAAAACTCCTTCTGTGTTCAGATTGTGTAACTGGGGCTAGTATCCCCCCGTTGTGTTGTTCCCAGCAAAGTGGAAGGCACAGGATTATGCTGGATAGTTGCATGAAGTTCATTGGTTTCTCCCTTTTTCCCTGGTGGAAAGGGATTTATTTTTTGGAATCATTTGTTACTAAGTCCCCTTCCGCATTCTCCTTTGTAGCTGATGTTCATTCACAGCAGGGGCCAGGTCCAATTAACCATTGAGCTGCTGGACACCGAAGGGGAGAACTCAGATGACCCTGTAGAGGGAGAGGTAAGAGCCAATTGTCCTCAGAGTTCAGCTGCAGCTATTAAGCATGTAAAGTTTAAACAGGAGTATACTGAATGAAGATGGCAGAGCTGTCAATGTTTCAGATACTATAGTTTATGAGCTGCTTCCAGTCCTACAGGGCACATTCATTATGTGACACAGTGCACTCATTGAATTGGGTTGAACAAGCCTTGTTGGCATCTCTTATTAACACTTTCAAAAACCAGACAGTACAAGTGCATGTCCGTCCATGGGGGGAGAGTGAGTGGGACCTGTGTGAAATATATGGAGTCTCCAAAGATTGCTTTTCTTTCATCCACTTCCAACCAAACCCCTTCAGAGTTGGGTTTGAATTGTTTGATTTGGCAGATATCGGTTAACCCCTTGTGTTCTGTGCCCAATTTCAGTGTTGGTCAGACTACGTAGAGTAGTACGTCAACTCTGATTCTACCTTTCCTGAACTTTGGGAACACCTGGCCCAGAAGCTGGTTTTCCTGCCAAGGTGAGTGAACAAGTTGTGGCTGTGAAAAGTGACACACAGACCATAAGTACCCATGTCAGCAGAGGGAGAAAATCTTACTCCGTCACAGAGTTGGCTATTGCAGTCTCTTGTTTGTTTTTAGTACTCTGCCACTTCAGAAGACATTAACCTGGGAGTAGCATATAGAGACACAGTGCTGCTGTTTATTCCAAGAGCCCACCCTGGGCTCCTGTTCTCCAGTGACTGAGAGAGGGCATAGGCCACAGCAGTAATTTCCCCAGGAATTGAAATTAGAGGGAGGTGCTCGAATTTACAGGGGTGGGGGTGTCAGGGCCAATGAGATATATAAAAGAGATTTGAATAAAGTAAATGTTTTGTTAGGATAATGCAAATTTAACATAAGGATAATGCAAGTTACACATAATAGGTCTAGATTTCTAAAAATATATACACATTTTTTTAAATTTATTTAATTTAAATTGACTTTTGAAAAATAAGCCATCATGGGATAAGAGGGAAGTCCTCTCATGGATCAGTAACTGGTTAAAATATGGGAAACAAAGGGTAGGAATAAATTATCCGTTTTCAGAATGGAGAGAGATAAATAGTGGTATTCCTGAGGGGTCAGTACTGGGTCCATTACTGTTCAACATATTCATAAATGATCTGGAAAAATGGGTAAACAGTGAGGTGGCAAAATTTTCACATGATACAAAACTATTCAAGATAGTTAAGTCCCAGGCAGACTGTGAAGAGTTACAAAGGGATCTCACAAAACTGGGGGACTGGGCAACAAAATGACAGATGCAATTCAGTGTTGATAAATGCAAAGTAATGCACATTGGAAAACAATCTCAACTATACGTATAAAATGAAGGAGTCTGAATTAGCTGTTACCACTCAAGAAAGAGATGTTGGAGTCGTGGATAGTTCTCTGGAAACATCCACTCAATGTGCAGCCAAAAAAGCGAACGGAATGTTGGGACTCATTAAGAAAGGGATAGATAATAAGACAAAAAATGTCATATTGCCACTATATAAATCCATGGTACACCCACATCTTGAATACTGTGTGCAGATCTGGTCATCCATCCCAAAAGAGATATATTGGAAATGGAAAAGGTACAGAGATGGGCAACTAAAATGATTAGGGGTATGAAACAGGAGGAGACATTAAAATGACTGGGAATTTTCAGTTTAGAAAAGAGATGACGAAGGTGGGATATGATAGAAGTCAATCAGCACAGGCTAAGTACACGTCTACTGACCTTTACTCATACAATAAGAACAACATTTCACTTCCCACCCCTCCACTCCCCACATTCAAGTGATTTGTAACCCAACACCAGCCAAAATCTATCACTTGGGCAACATACCTCTGTTTGCTGGATACCTGTGGTGTGAATGTAAATACAGTCTGGTCCTGAAGCCTTTCCCCACAGCCTCCAGCTCATCACTAGCTGTCAGGGAGAGCTCATTTAGACTTTGCTTACAAATCCATAATTTGAATCTATAGGTTCGGCAACACTCACTGAAGAATGAAGTATGCACTGACGATTGTCCATAAAAATGAGCTGAATATAGGAAGCTAGTTCTAATGTTAACTTCTTGAAATCTATGATACTTTCAGATTCCACGTATTAGATGGTACCGTTATGCTTCTATAAAAGTGTGTATTATGTGTTCAAGTTCAATTCAATTTTCACAACAGTACAACTAATTCGGCATGTTTCAGAAATTAGCAGCGTGACTAGTCTAGATATCAACAAAAAAACCAGAGCCACTGTGGCACCGACGACTACCATTTATTTGCGACTAGCTTTTGTGATATATCTTTAATTTGAGGGCATACAAGCCCTAGTCTGGATGCATGAAGAATGGACGAATATAGTGAGGAGAATAGCATAGAAGCTTATATACAATATATATAACACACAGCACAACAGGAGACATGAAAGGTGGAGTTGCCAACAACTAAGAGCGCTAAATTATTTAAGATTGAGCTGTTGTCAGCAGGAGAAAAAAAGACTTTTGTCGTACGTGATAAATCAGATGACCATTTCAGACAATTTGACAGAGGTGGAGGATACTTAACATGGGAAATAGATCAATGTCTGTGTAATGGCTCAGCCATTCCCAGTTCTATTTAAGCCTAAATTGATTGTAGCTAGTTGCATATTAGTCAGTTAAGCAGGTTCTCATGTGGAGTCTGTTTTTTGAAGCTTTCTGTTGCTAAATTGCACTTTTAATCTTGTACTGACATGGCCAGAGAGGTTGACAGTGGTTCTCTACTGGTGTTGACTGTGATAATTTGATGCTGATTTGCTCCCATTTATTCTTTTGCCATACGGACTGTCCGGGTTTGGCCAATTGTACCCTGGAAGAGGGGATTGCTGGCGACATGATGCTATATAAGCATTGGGAGATGTGCAGCGTGAACTAGCTCTGGATGGCATGTCTGATAGTGTTAGTCCTATTATGTTGGTCACTTAAGTAGATATGTGACAGAGGTTGGGCATGGGGCTTTGTTGCAAGTGATAGGTTCGCGGGTTAGTGTTTTGGTTCTGTGGTGGTGTGGTTCGGCTGACGGAATTGTTCAGGGGTTGGGGCTTCTATGTTAAAGCGGAGGACAGTCTGTCTCCAAGATCTTGATTGGAGGTGAGGTCGATCTTTCAGATAGGTTGTAGATCTTTGGCTGATGTGCTGGAGGGTTTTAGATTGAGAGTGTAGGGTGATGGCGTGTAAGTGGTATTCTGTTATTTTTATGTTTGGGTCTGTTGGTAGTGAGGTGGCTTACTGGTATCTTTTGGCTTGTCAGTCTTTTCTTCACTGTAGGTGCGTTTATTGTTTAGTTGTTTAAGACTGCTTGATTAGACTCTTTAGGTGTTTTCTGAGGATGGGCAAATGCGGTTGTATCTTAGCGCTTGTGGAGGACAGTGGATTGTGTGGTGATGGTCCGGATGGAAAGCTGGCGCATTGTAGGTAGTAAGTGGTCAGTACGGTTGGTCATGTATAGGGTGGTGTTTAGGACCTCACTTATCAGGGCAACAGTAGTGTCAAGAAAATGGATCTCTTGTGTGGATTGGTCTAGGCTGAGGTTGATGGTGGGATGGAAATTGTTGAAATCATGGTGGAATTCCTCAAGGGCTTCTTTTCCATGGGTCCAGATGATGAAGATGTCATCAGTGTGGAGTAGGGGCATTAGGGGACGAGAGCTAAGGAAGCATTGTTCTAAGTGAGCCATAAAGATGTTGGCATACTGTGGGGTCATGCAGGTACCCATAGCAGTGCTGCTGACTTGAAGGTATATATTGTCCCCAAATGTGAAATAGTTGTGGGTGAGGACAAAGTCGCAAAGTTCAGCCACCAGGTTTGGCATGTAACTAGTTCACAAAACTGGGGAGGGGTGGATGTTGGGGAAATTCAGGGGGGGTGTACACTCCCGTTGGGGGGGTGTAGGGAAATCACTGGGCCACAGGCAGCAGGGAGGTCAGAGGTTTCGGGAGTCACCAGCCCTAGTTTTTGGCAATCCTGCCTTTGCTGACAGAAGCCCACTAGCTGCATGCAGAAGGTGCTGAGTCTAGTGCTTTTCAGTAGCAGGGAGTTGTTTGCAAAATAACTGTGAAAGGCCCCCAGTCTCTGTAAACAGCTGAGACCAGTGGGTTGGCTTATGGTAGGCACATGAGCCTAAACGACTTTAATTTGTGACCATTCCACTCTGAGCAATACTTTGGGTTCCGAAGGGCTGGCCTGGAGCCACCAGATACGTCCAGCCTAGTGGGCAGAGGATGAGCACTAATCCCAGCAGGGATTCTCTGGTTTACAGGAACCTGAGGCGGATCCGTAAGTGTCAGCGTAGTCGGGAGCAGCAGGAGAAGGAAGGGAAGGAGGGAAACAGTAAGAAGTCCATGGAGAATGTGGAGAGCTTGGACAAGCTGGAGTGTAAATTCAAACTGAACTCCTATAAGATGGTGTACGTGATCAAATCGGAGGATTACATGTACAGGAGGACCACTCTGCTGCATGCTCAGCAGGTAGCAGTTGAGTGAAGGGAATGGGATGAGCAGCTGGTGTTTCCCTGAACCTCTTGCTCCCAAAGGGCGTCTGGGGAGAGTCAGATAACGTTTCTGGGGTGAGAGGGGGGTTGTTCTCCTGTAACATTTAGCACTCGTCATATTGCTTTGAGGATGGGACATGACACGGTTTAGTCCACTGGACACTGTAAACTTCCTCTGAATGCTCCTGAGATGTAACCCTTCCTTTCCTCCCCCTCCATTTCCCAAACTCTCCTGTTAGAGTAGGCAGCTGTTAGCATCCTTTTACTCGTCAGTTCCTTGCCTAGGGGCACCTCACATTTGTTGCTAACCCCCTTGTCAGGGTGGGTCTAAAAAGGGGGATAGCAAAGAACTGAAATACAGAAAAGCTGACATGTGCTCTGACATTGCCCTCCAAGTTCATCTCATCAAGGAGCTGTGCCTTGTCCCTGCAGTCACTGAGAGTGTGAGTCTAGGGTTGCTCCCGGGCAGTGGAGCACTGCAAACGAATGTACTAGCAGCTTGAAAGCGCTGGGTCTGTGACTAGGATAACCACAGTGATGTCATAATTACAGAAAGCCCCAAGGTGGATAAAAATTGGAAGACTTTTTTTAAAAATTAAATAAAATTTCTTTTTAAAATTTCTTGTTACTTATACATTTTTCTTTTTAAAAATGAGCCAGTTTAAAATGAAATCAGAATTTAATAAAAAATAGTTAGAAGATTATAATAAGACATTTAAATAACAAATAAATATGCTGAATCCCCATGACCCTCTCTAAAAAAAAAAAACCCAACCAACCAACCAACAAAAAAACAAAAACAAAAACACAACACTTTGAATTAAAGCCTTCTTTTCTATATAAAGAAAGAGTCAGGGAAAGCATCTAACTTTTGAGGTCAAGTTTCAAAAATATGGTACAGTTGGTTAGCCTAGGTGATTTAGGAGATTGTCTTCTTTTCAGTTCAGAGTTCAACAAACATTTGATGATTTTTTAATATGATGACTTCTGAGCACTTGATTTCACAGACTTAATTTTCATTAACACTAGGCTTTTGGGGATTTTCAGTTGGGGAATAAGGATGGCTGTGCCTGCTTGTTCATACGCTGCCTCCAATTTACTGAGGCTTTCCCTTGATCAGTTGGCAAGGTCAGTTTTTGTATTGCCAGTACCCCAGCAGAGCTAAACATTCCAAATCTGTTGGACTAGGGAAGTGGATTTGTTTTCACTTTTTAAGTGTTTCGTGATCTTGAATGTTGGCGGCTGTAGCCTTTTTTTTCTTTTGTCTCTCCTGTTTCTGTAGTCCCATGAAAGAGTGAGCAAATGGCTGCACCAGCCGTTCCAAGTCTGTATGGACAAATGGACCAAGGAACATGTGACCCGTGAAATGGCAGCTGAGACAAACAAGTGGCTAATGGGAGAAAAGTTGGAGGCTTTGGTGCCCTGTACCACTACCTGTGATACAGACACCCTGCACTTTGTGAGCATTAACAAGTGCTGTTTCAAATATGGCACAATATTCAAGACACTGTATTCCCTGAATGAGGGAAGATCGTGTGTGTGTGTATGTGTGTGTGTGTGTGTGTGTGTGTGTGTATGCATCAAGAAAATGAGGAAGATGCCTTTCTCTCTTCACTGTGTATCTCCGTAATACACAGTTGACTAGTGTGCAGCTGGTACAGCCTGTCACCAGTGGGATTCGGTTTAGAAAAATGGATCTCTACAAACCTAAGTTGGAACTGTTGCCAACAGGCTTCTGACATCAGTGTGCACTGTGGAGGGAAGGACCCTTTTCAGAACTGAGTGATCCTAGGGAAATGCAGCTAGCTCGTACACACCAGCAGTTTTGAGACTAACTCCTCAATGGCCTGAGCTTCAAGGGAAGAGAACTGGATGTTGCATACATCCTGACCGGAGTGGTGCATTTAAAGTTACATGCTCAGATATGTCGTGAAACCGAGAGGTGCCTATCACAACTGGATTCTCCTCTGTTAGGTTGCTGCAGGTTTGCCAGGATCTCACCCACGGTCACCCAGCTCTGCAGTCCGGCTGTTGAAAACACCATCTCCTGGATCTGACCCGTGACTCCTCCCTCCTTCACCCTGCTGGACTCCTGATTCAGCCAGTTCAGATTGGTCTGTCCTTTCTAGTGCCAGTGGGATTGTTTTGTACCTGCTTCTTTACTGGTCTCTCCTAGTGCATGCACCAGCTTTTCACACACATATGCGACACACAGCAGAACAACACATTTACATGTTCCCCTCCTTTTTTGATTAAATAAATGTACAATATTGTCAATTTTTTTTTGATAACATGTATGGTGATGTGCTAGCATACACTGTACCGTTTCTTTGCGTGTACCATAGTACCAGGTGGTTGAGAGCTCAGTACCTATCAACAGACTTATGGCGACATTTATTACACTGCTTACACAAAGGGAGTTATCCATCAGCCTGGTTAAACTTCAGTTCCACTAAAGCTGCTGGGGGAAAGGGTTGACCCATCCCTTGAGTCAAGTTCTTATTTCGTTTTTACAGGAAATCGTAGCTTGATCAGACTGGAAAATGGGTAATACCATATTTCCCGCCATGAATGTCAAAAAAAAATCCCCCCCTCCATCTTGATTAGCAGCAGGGCTGTTAATAACAAACTCAATTCTTTTTGGGTTCCTTAACACACTAACAGTCTCCTTAGCCTTGATTCTTTGTTGATTTAGAGCTGTCTTCAGCCTCCCTTTGCCTACATCCAGGTTGAGGTCTATCACATATGCAGTCATGGTGCTTTAGGGCCACTAATACCCAGTTTATCTGATGTGAAAGCTGATTTTCATTTTAAATCTCAATGGGATAACACTGCACTTTATATGGCCTCAATATTTTGTATGGACAGTTTAATAGTTTTTTCCTCCCTGCTTCCTGTCTCTTCCCATTAGGTGAGGGAAGCTCCTGCATGGTTGATTGGGTTGTATTAAATACACAGGTGGAACTACAGAAGAGCTCACCAGCTGTCATTGGGTATCCCCAAACACATGCTAAGGAGCACTGAATACAGACTGTAAGTCCATTCGTAATGAATGGACCCGGGAGATGATATAGTGGCAATGTCTGAAGTGCTCTAAGTAAGCTGGAAGCTGACTGGTTTTCAACAGTGCTTTGAGCCTCCCTTTGAACGCTCTTCCCGTTTGACTCTGAACTGGGGATGTCAGCAAGCAAGGGTCATAGACCACAATGATCCTTCCGGCCTTAGATCTCGTCTGCTGCCTGTATTACCACGAACTTCTCCCAACACGTTCCTTTGGAACTGCAGTTTAAAAAAAAAAAAAAGATACATGTGGCAGAAGTGCAACCTACAGGCTCAGTTCAGCGAGTCATTCGTCCATATCTCCTCCATTCTTTGAGTTTTGGAGGCTGTTGCACCCCACCCCAAAAAACACCTCAGATTTGCCTTCCTGGGACATGTCCCACATGCATGTCTGAAAGTACTGCAAGGGCCTAGCTTTACAGGGGAGCCAGAACATTGGCGGTGCTGTCTTGACTCAGTTATGGCTGCCAAGCGCGTTTGTGTGGCCTGACGAGGACCACTGCGCATATGCAGCTTCCTTCACCAGCAGCTTGTGACAGGTCAGCAAGTTTGTGACTTTCAGGGTAGCCTTTCTGTGTCTCCAGGCAGTTTCTTGCTTGTCTTTGTAAGGGCTACCACATTTACAGAAGGCTGAAAATCTGAGGAACTCTTTGCCTCTCTCGGTGCTTAAAGCTGCGCGCTTTCAAAGAATCTGTTGTTCCTTCCCTCCCAGGCAAAACCAGAATTCTGTATCTAGATCATGCAAAACAGCTGCTTACAAACCACTGCCTTTGCCTCTGCACTCTGAATTCCCTGGCATGCTGGATTAGTGACATGGTACTTGAGACAGTTAATCCTGCCATTGTCTGGTAATCAGAGTAGTTTTCCCCAAGGGTGCTTTCAAACTTCTCACTCTCAGCTTCCAGGAATTTGATGTTTCAGCCTGTAAGTGTCCCGTCTTGACACATGGAGACTTTTCCCAGTTGGGTGGTAGAAAATCTTTGGAAGTATATGTTCCCAAGGCAGCTGTAGCGCCTCTCTCCTTAGCTGGCTTTCTGGAAGGTGTCCAAATGAAACCTAGTCTCTTTGGAGTCCCAGGAAGTGGCTGTGTAGTAGAAGCAGTTTATTGGGTCTTCCAGGAGCATGTTTAGTAAAATACAACACCTCCACAACTGCAACCTCACCTTTGTATCTTCACATCCAAGTCCAGCAGAACTTGCATGAGGAGGAGTGGCTTTGTATGTCCTAGCGTTATTAAAGTCTGTCTTGTGCGCATTTACCCATTTGGACCCGGATGGTGCAGATACCGTATTCTCATTCTGGATCAGTGGTTCCCAAACTTAACAGCCTGTGAACCCCTTTCACTAAAATGTCAAGTCGCAAACCCCTCCTCAAAAGGAATATTTCCAGGGATTTTCTCTTTTACCACATATAATATAAAACAGTGATCTTGGAATATAAAATTTGTTTTTAGACATGTTATTCACACACTTTATATTATTATTGATCATTACAGTATTTTATTACATTATTGAAAATGGCAAACACTCTTCCAAGTTCTCACTTTCGCAGCTTGTATCACTTTGAATAATCCTGTTATAGACAAGGCTCCTATGTTTCATGCTGTTTCACATCTGATACTCCTTGATGAAGGTACTTAAGAAGCCACTCAAGAGTTCCTCCTACACAAGCCTTCAGGTCTTGAGCAGTCCAGGCAAACAACGCACGTTAGAACAAAAGCTTAAACTTGTTCTTCCTAAATAATTTAAAAAAAATACTAGCTGCCTATTTAATTTTAAAAACAGCAAAAAATATCCACCTCCCTTTCCATTTCTTATAAGGAGTCTTGAAGTTTAAATCTTCTCAGTGTGATAGATATGCTTGCTTTGATCTGTAAACAAAAGTGATTTTATTAAGTATAAAAAGTAGGATTTAAGTGGTTTCGAGTAATAACAGACAGAACAAAGTAAGTTACCAAGCAAAATAAAACAAAACACGCAAGTCTAAGCCTACTACATTAAGAAGTTGAATACAGGTAAATCTCACTCTCAGAGATGTTCCCATAAGCTTCTTTCACAGACTAGACGCCTTCCTAGTCTGGGCCCAATCCTTTCCCCTGGTACAGTCCTTGTTAGTTCCAGCAGCCATCTTAGGTGAAAAGCAGGGGATTCCACATGACTGGGACCCTCTTTGTTCTGTTTCATCCCTTGTAATAGCTTTGGCACAAGGGGGGAATCCTTTGTCTCTCTCTGGGTTCCCATCCTTCCTTCTAAATGGAAAAGTACCAGGTTAAAGATGAATTCCAGTTCAGGTGACATGATCACATGTCCTGTAAGACTTCATTATCCACGCGCTGGCACCCATGTATACAGGAAGTCTTAGAAGTAAGCAGAGCCTTTTACAACCAGTTGTCCTGGATAATGAGAGCCATTAAGATTTCAAACCACCATTAATGGTGCACACTTGACATAATTACAATAGGACCTCAGAGTTATATTTCATATTCCTAGTTTTAGATACAAGAATGATACATTCATACAAATAGGATGACCACACTGAGAAGATTATAAGCTTTGTAATGAGACCTTTTGCATAAAGCATATTCCAGTTACATCATATCTACTTATAAACATATTTTTTATAAAAACATGGAGTGCAATGTCACAGTACCAATGTGAGATTTCTAGAGATAGCTACAGCATTCGACCCAAGGTTTAAGAATTTGAAGTGCCTTCTAAAATCTGAAAGGGATGAGGTGTGGACCATGCTTTCCAAAGTCTTAAAAGAGCAACACCCAATGCAGAAACTACAGAACCCAAACTACCAGAAAAGAAAATCAACCTTCTGCTGGTGGCATCTGACTTGGATAATGAAAATGAACACGTGTCAGTCCGCACTGCTTTGGATTGTTATCAAGGAGAACCTGTAATCAGCATGGAAGCATGTCCTCTGGAATGGTAGTTGAAGCATGACAGGACATATGAATCATTAGCGCATCAGGCACATAAATATCTTGTGACGCCGACTACAACAGTTCCATGAGAACTCTTGTTCTCACTTTCAGGTGAGACTATAAACAAGAAGCAGGCAGCATTATCTCCTTCAAATATAAACAAACTTGTTTGTCTGAGTGATTGGCAGAACAAGAAGTAGGACTGATTGGACTTGTAGGCTCTAAAGTTTTACATTGTTTTACTGAATGCAGAGTTTTTTGTACATAATTCTACATTTGTAAGTTCAACTTTCATGATAAGGAGATTGCACTACGGTACTTGTATTTGGTTAAATTGAAAAGACAACTTATTTTGTTTTTTACAGTACAAATATTTAAAATAAAAATAAATATAAAGTGAGCACTGTATACTTTGTATCCTGTGTTGTAATTGAAATCAATCTATTTGAAAATGTGGAAAACATCCAAAAATATTTAAATCACTGGTATTCTGTTATATAACAAATTAATTCTTTTAATCATGAAATTAATCACAATAAATTTTTTAATTATCCAAATCAATACTCAACTCACTTACACTGTAAGCAAATATCAGCTTTAGGTTAGGTTAGTGGTTAGGGCTAATAGTTAGCTAATAATTTATATATCTGAAATAGCAGAACTTACAGAATAAAACTAATCATACCATGTTGCAGGGCCGGCTCTAGGTTTTTTGCCGCCCCAAGCAAGAAAATTTTGGCTGCCCCCTGTCCCAGCCCTGGGCTCCCCCCCGTACCCCTCTGCTGCCCCAGTCCTTGGGCTCCCCATTCCCCCCACCAGTGCCCCCACACACACCTCCTGCCCGCCCGCCCTGGGCTCTCCCCTCGCCCCCCCACCTGCACCCTCCTTCCGCCGCAGCCCTGGGTCACTGGTACTCGCTCCCAGGGGTCAGTCAGCAGGAAATTTTGGATGTGCACAAAACACAGACAGGATTGGTTCCCATATGGTTACAGAGCTGCAGTAAAGTGGAACAATTTTCAGCTTGTGTGATTGGAGGATATCTGGATGCATATTATAAGACTGTCCTCCATAAATGAGGAAAAGTTGAGGTGCCTTTATTATTCTTTTGTTCCACTCTTTCTTTCTATGGGAATTTGCCAATGCAATATCACTGTCTTCCTTTTAAACAAACCGAACAAAAAAAAAGGCAATGGCTGTTGAAAATAGCAATTCCAGTCCTAATAACCACTGGGAAGCATTTCTTGCTCAATTTTATCCTACTTTTTCTACAGCAAGTTACAGTGGATCAGTATATTTGATTTGAGAGAAATGAAGTAACAGCTGCCCAAACTGAGCTTGAGCACTCCTGAATTTTGAGGTGTTCAAATCTGGAAGGCAGGTGCTGGTGTGTGTGGGGGGGGGGGGGCTGTGGGCTCTGCAGGGGCACACGGCAGCATGTATGCAGCAGCTTGTCTGGTGCTGCATGGAGCCAGACATGCTGGTCTGAGTGGCACAATAGGGGCTGAGGGGTATGGAGAAGGGGTAAAGGGTTCCAGGGGGGGCAGTCAAGGGACAGGGAGCAGGGAGGTTGGATGGGGAGGAGGTTTCGGGGGGGGCAGTCAGGGGCAGGAGAAGGGGGTTAGATGGGTCAGGGTCAGGGGGCAGTCAGGGGACAGGCAGCGGTTGGATAGGCATGGGGAGTCCCAGGGGTTTGTCAGGGGACAGGTAGGGGGGGGATCTAGGGGGGAAGTTGGGGGGTCTCAGGAGGGGCAGCTGGGACAAGGAGAAGGGAGCTTAGATAGGGGCTGGGTCCCAAGGGGCAGTTAGGGCAGGGGTCCTGGGGGGGGCAATCAGGGGACAAGGAACAGCAGCAGCCTTAGCTAGGGGGTGGGGTCCTGGGGGGCAGTTAGGGGCAGGGTTCCCGGAAGAGGGTGATCAGGGAGGGGGGGGTGGGGTGGTTGGATGGGTTGCAGTTTCGGGGGGGAGCAGTCAGAGGGAGTGTATGGTGGCAGGGTGGGGTTTCCCTCTCTGTGGAGTGTCCTGTTTTTTGAAGTTAAAATATGGTATCCCTACCATTCACAGCACTCACAGCATGCTGCAGCATGAGGTCCCCCTCCTTCCTTTCCAGTTGGTAGTGGCCAAGGGAATTTTGGGAAATGTAGTCCTTTCCCTGCTCCAGGGCTGGCTCTATAGGCAGGGAGCTAACCAAGGAACTACAGCTCCCAGAGCCCCCTGTTGGTTCTCGGCTCCCATGCTAGATCCCTGCCGCCCCTGCAAATGGACTGCCCCAAGCAGGTGCTTGCTTTGCTGGTACCTAGAGCTGACCCACTATGTTGTATGATATTTGTGTAATGCACAGCAGAGCGTTCAACTCTTTCACATATCAAAAATACCTGACAAGCGGTTAGTTTACTTAATTTTAAATGTTATCCTTACTACAAAACCAACAAAATTTAAGCATGTATCATGTGACAAGAGTATGATCTTCGACAGAAATTGCTCCTTGCATTTTGTGATAGCACAATATTCCAGATTTTGGAAGATATTATATTTTTAGTACTTTGCCTTTACTTTCTATTGATTTTTTTAAGTTACTAATGGTAGCCATTATCTCTTTTCTTTTTATTTGCCTTAAAGTTCAAAATTCAGCTTGGTAAACATAATTTTCAATTCAGGACATTGAAATTATGAAAGAAAACATGTTTACCAACTTTTCCCCAGAGATACTTTCTGTTTCATTAATATCAACTTATCTGGGAATTTGGCCTACTCTCTAGAGTGCATTGCAGTAGTTTAGCCTACTATAAACATCACAGATGACCAGGAAGGACACAGCTCATCAACGACCAGCCCCGAGCCACCCACTATGCCTGGTGGATGCTGAGCACCTCCTACTTTTTTCCATGGATGCTTGAGCTCTGGAGCTCCCATGGAGTTGGTTCCTATTTTAAGGCTTATTTTCACACACTCACATACCCAGCTTTTCTCAAAAGAAACTTATCTTCCTGACAGGGCTTGGATTCAGTAGGTATGTGCTAAAGTAGAAAAAAAGTAGGTATCTAGGTGTTACGGTTGCTGAGATCGCCTTAAAAATACGAACCTAGTGTAACTGTTGCGCTGATATCTGCCTGCATTTGCAGAATCAGAAACTATAACTCCAAGAGGTGTGAACTGTCCTATTCATCTGAATGTGGGCCAGCTAATATGCCAAATGATAACAATGTTGATATTTAAAGTATTAACTATTTCACTGCTTATCAAGGCATGGTAGAAAGGAGTGGAAGGATCATAGTATGAAGTTCTGCATAATCTGTTCCATGTGAAAACTCATTTTGGCATGACAAGTTAACAGGCTAAAAACCTAAAACTTATGTAGACCTAGCTACATCCCTCAGGGCTGTGAAAAATGACACACTCTGTGCAGCATAGTTAGGTCGACATAACCCCTTCTGTAGACACAGCTTGGTCAATGGAAAAATTCTTCTGTCAACCTAGCTACTGCCTCTTGAGGGGTTGATTTACTAGAGCCAGAAAAAGCCCTTCCATTGCTGTAGTAAGTGTCTACACTACAACTCTATGATGGAGATACCACCACTTCCACCTCTCCCAGCCAAAAAAGATGCTGAGGCTAAGGAACCTAGCAAGAGCCCAGTGAGGCAACTGAAGCCGCTAAATGGGAGCCAATGTCAAGAAGCCTATTAAGGCATTCAAGCCTCGCCAAGAGGTAACTAAGCCTGAGCAGTCCCCAGAACCCATGGATGTATGTAGACCGCAATAGGGGAAGCTAAACCCAGAGAACATGTGTAATCATATTTTGAACATCTACACACTATACTGTGAATGGTGGGTTGTGTGGGTGGAGTTTATTTTGTGGGTGGAGCTTGGAAGAGTACCACCACCTTTTTTTTTTTGCCCTCAATCTGACCCTCTGATTGTAGAATAGAATTTTTTAGGGAAGTTTAGCTCATCATATCACTAAGATGATTTAGCCTATACACTCCAGCATTAGTTTCTTTTGTTGGCCTTTCTGAGGTTAAATGTCTTTTAGCTGTTTTTATTACTGTGGGGGAGAAGGGTGGTGGTGAGGAAGTTACAAATCTATGTAACAATGTAAAAACTGTTTGTTGTACTCCATGCTAAGGTGGACAGGGAAAGAGTTAACTCAGGATTCAATGACATAGTAATGTAAAAAGGAGCCCATGGAATACTGAGGGAGGGCCTTGAAGTGTAAATACTTGCTCAGCAATACCTAGGGCTTGGAAAACAAAGAAGAACTCGGAAATTGATGAACTATATACTGCTTAAAAGAGATTGTGAATTAGGGACAGCTGGTCCTTCCTCTGATTACTGGTGTATTCAGCATGTTGGTCTGTTGGTGGCTTTAGACCAGGCTAAAGAAAGCTCCAGTTCAGACGGTATATTTGTCTGGGGTGGAGAAATGGTCTTCAGAGAGGGATGTGCACCTGATGTGTCAGGATGAATATTTCGCTTCTCCCTTTTTTGTTAGCTGTGGCTCTACAATCTTGCTTGTACAGAGCGGCATGTACAGAGCAGGGCTTAACACTGTTTGCAAATGTGTATAAATTAATACCAATAGGCATTGTTAAAAGAAACTTAATCAGGTTGCAAAGTCATGCACTTGAAAGTTCAGAAATGTTAGATTTAAGGTTCTTGTGAAACCCTAATTCAGCCCCCTTGTGCATATGCATTATGATACAGTCTTAATTATGTGATCACATACTCTTTTTTCCCCACAGGATTCCTGGCTCATTCAGGGCACAAGACTGAGAGTGCCCTGGGAATGAGGCAGCTGTTCAGTATCATATTTTATTCTTGTCATGTGGCCTCTGCCTTATTTACTCCACACCAGCCAAACCCTGCATCGAATACAGAAGTATTAATTTCCTCATGGGCTTTTCACTGTAGTATCTGAGCTTCACAGACATTAATAAAGCTATCTTCACAACTGCCCTGTGGAGAGATTATTATTATTCCCACTTTAGAAACTGAGACAAGACTTCCCTCCAGCTATATAGTGACAGAGCAAGATTAGAACTCAGGACAGTCTAGCTCCCCACCCTTTGCTCATTTCTCCAGCACCTAGTAGGCTACAGCCATTCCTCCCATTGACTTCAGAGGCAGTGCTGAGGGCTCAGCTGCTCTTCTTAATAACAGGCCACAGATATCTCAGATTGGACCAGTGGCACACACAATTAGGGGCCACTAGACAAAATTTTACTTTAAGTGATTTGCCCAGCATCACACAGGGAGTCTGCAGAGGTGCTAGAACCTGCTTTTCCAGAGGGACATTTAACTGCCTTAACCACAAATCCACCCATTTTGTCTGCTGCAGCTCAGCCTCCCCATTGCTCCATGGGGTCCTATTGCAGTGGGTGCTGAGATGAGATACTGGAGTGAGGTACATACATAGGGCCTCAGAATGTTCAGAAGCTTTTGGCATGCTCCTAAAATCAAGATGTACAATTCAAGCTACAGATAGAGGGCAAGAATCCTTTACAGTGGAAAATGTCAGTCAACCTAAATGTTGGGGTTGCTGACAGTTCCCTTCATAGTAATAACTTGAGCAGCTATTGATTTTAGGCAGGCAGGAATGTAGAGTGGTTGGCGATAAGAAGGTGGGAAATGTGGAAGGTTAGGCATCATGGTGAAATGAGCCTGTGTTTCTTGGTGGGGTGAGGGAGAAGAGATATGGGGGCAAACGTAGATGGAAAGAGCGATGTAGCAGGGAGTCTCTATTTTTAAAAGGAGTGATAATGTGGTTCAGAGGAATCTCCCTATTACTCCAGAAACAATCTGCCACTTTACAAAACATGCACTCCTTTCAGAAACCCATGTGTTAGGGGAAATCAGCGGTTAAAAGATCCTCCCTGTTCCCCACTGCCTTATAATCCTCTCTCTCTCTCCACCCGACGTGCTCTGCCCTTCCAGACATAATTTTACCCCATAAAATTTGATGATATACACCCAAATGTCAACGTAATGACTAAGGAAAGGATTTTATAACCTCCTAGTAGTTTATTTTTAGCTTTCCAGTTTTAGAGGGCAAAGTTAACTTTGGTTGGGTATTGCAGCATGAGTGAGTGATGAAGCTTGATATGGTAGCAGGCACTGGGTTCGTCCCCTTCCTTTTTCATTTCCAGACATTCTAGTGTTTAGGGTTGGTTATTCTCTAATAACGAGTGTGAGATAGATATAAAAAATGTGCTGGTGCTTTGCTGGACTCTATTGACACACACTTTCCGCCTTCCTTTAGTGAGGGAATTGATTGAAATTGCACTTCTCTGGGAAAGGATTGGTTGTAGAGGGTCTCTTCTGCTCTTCAGATGGAGTGGATCAAGCTGGAAGGAAAGGCTGCCCACTCCAGCTTCCCCTCTTCCTGCATGAGGCAAGGAAGGATAAGGCCTGTATTCACAGAGAAGCAGATGTTTCATAGTGGAGGGCAGATGTCTCTACTAGGAGGAAGTAAATGAGTAGGAGGTATTTGCATGGGGAAGAGTGGGCCATCAACTGTCATGCTACCACAATTCTCTCAGGAGAGGGGAGGGAAGCAGGCCAGGCTTTTCCAGAGGTGAAAGTAAGCCGGTACAGGCCGGTACAGAGGACGGGTAAGAAAAGGAGACTGGCTGAGGGAGGGAGAAGCCTGCCCCCAGTATAAGAATAGTTTAAACTCAGCTGTTCCATGAGTGGTTCAGCCCTTGGGGTTAGGAGTGGTTTCTGGCATCCTTGTTAATTTCACTCACAGTAGCTGGGGGGAGTGGGGGAGGGTGTGTTTGACCATGGCAGGGGCTGTCCTTGTCTGCCCCCAGGATGAGGGGATTTTGCCTCCAATACTAATATACACAACAAATACAAGCATTTGGCTCCACAGCTTAAATCCAGAGCTAATAAAAGCAGGTGGAAGGGGAAAACTCACTGTCACATTGGTTTCTCGGCTCCTCCCTCCCCCTCCTCCAGCCAGGCTGCAGACAAGGCTCTGCATTCTTACCCCGCTCCCCCCCTGCAGGGGTTCTCCTCTAGGCTCTAGCTTGTAGTAGGGACACTCGCTGAGATGCCTGCTGCTGCTGCTGCCTGCATAAGAACAGTGTGCGACCATGGCAGGGGCAGTTCTTTTCTACCCCCAAGATGAGGGGATCCTATACACAAACACAATCAAAATCAGGAACCATTTCCAAGTTCAAATCTATCCCATTCCCTTCCCAGCAGAGATCATGGTTGTGATGTGCAAACTGCTTGCAGATCCTCTTTGAAATGTTACTGAATCTCACAGGGAACAGCTGAGTTTAAACTGTTCTTATGCAGGAGGCTGGCTTCTCCCTCCCTCAGCCACTCTCCCTGCTGCAAGCTAGAGGGAAGCCCCTGCAGCTGCTGCTCAGTGCCAGGCAGGGAGAAGCATGGAGTCTAGTGCCCGCAGCCTGGCTGGAGGAGGAGGGAAGACACGGAGAAAAAAGTGACAGTGAGTTTTCCCTTTTTTAGGCTTATTCCAACAGTAAAGTTTTATTACAGACAGTACTGGTAGTAGTAACAGTAGCTTTATTTTCTCTATCCATGTCATGCAATGGGAGGGATCCACGAAGTACGTAGAAGAGGTGGGTTGCTTGTGATTGGACCATATAGGTAAGAAATGTAAATTATTTTCACCCCTGCACAAACCCCAGGGCTCCCAGCCCCCTCTGCAGCTGGTAGTTCTGGGGGTGATTTAAAGGGCCTGGCTTCAGCTGAATCCCTGAGCCCTTTAAATCCTGATTTAAAAGCCCCGGGATTTAAAGGCTCCACCTCTTCCAATAGAGGCCATGGCTCTTCTGGTTGAGGCCCCTCCCCTTCCTTTCCGGGAGTACCAGCAAGTCCTTTAAGTTACTTTCACCCCCAGGCTTTTCCCTTTGGAGGCAGAACCTTGTGACACACCAGTGCATTCTTTTCTGGATTTGTTCTTTCTTTGCCAAGTTTCCCGATGCTCAGGTCTCAGGTCCCCTCAAACTCTGCTTGGTTAGGAAATCGCTTTGACAAATCTTGAAAGGCAAAAATGGGTGTGGTAGAGTAGAAATGATTGCCAGCCCATGCTGGGCTGTGGTGTGTGTTACATGTATCTATTAGGACTTGGTTTCTGGCTAATTACACCTTTACATGGAGAGAAGCCTCCCTCCTGCTGCAGAAGCAGCTGTTGTTTTGTGTTCAGACACAGCCTGTGTGCTCTCATATGGAGATTTTACTTTTGCTCTTTCTTTTTGTTCTTTTAATATAACAGTACATGGTTCTCCATGGGTGTAGGGAAAAGCATCTCTGTTGAATATGGCATAAGAAGTATTCCCAGCTAAGTTGCCTTCCCATATCTATGAGTCAGTAGTGCCCTGATGTCCTGGCCCTATTCTGAGGCTGGTACAGTTAGAGAGATGTTACAGCTGATATCTGCAAGTTTTCTGAGGAAACTCTTAGTCAGATACACATAATCAACCAAAAACTTATTTGTCAGCTGCAATCTCTTCCCAACACATGAATAGCCATGTACACACATAAAGACACCATGGGCAGTGGGTATATAAAATTCTGATAAATCTCTCATGGATTACTAAAGGGTCAACAAGAAATTATACATTTAATCCATTTTACTAGCGGAACTACTTAGACATCAATGGCTTGATGATAAACAGCAGGCTTCAGAAGTAAGATAATCCTTGGGAGGTTCTGGATGGCTCAGAGCAGAAATCTGAAAGTTCAGATGATGAGTGACATTTTTTGCCATGGATAAACTATATTGTATTTCAAAAGGTGAACATCAATACAGCCCTCTCTTTGAGCCTCCTGCTGAGGCACAGACTTGAAAAGTCACACAAGCAGCTTCTGTGAATTAGCATCCATCCAGCCTCAGTTTAAAAAATCAAACAGTAAATTTTAGTTTGAAACACTTTGTAATCCCCAACATCCTGCACCTGTATCATAGACATGATACAATAAAACTGACGGACAGATAACATGCAAAATGTGATGGTTGAATCTCGTAAAAGAACAAAAATAAACTCCATGCAGTATAGTAGACTTTAATGGGCTATATTAAATCTAATAATATGGAGAGGGGAAATATACTTAGAAAGTTGAATTAACATAATTATATCTTTTATATTTAGCATTTCATTGTTTTAAGGCATAAAATTATAATAAATAATTCAATAAACAGTAAATCTATAACAAGGGGGAGGGTAAACCAAAAAGAAAAAGAGTAAAAAACCCTCAACTGTAAAGAATTTATAATGAAAATAATACTATATTATGCCTTATATATTACAATATCACAGACAAATATAACAAATTCAGACTAAAAATGCTACACAGATAGGAAAAACATGATTGCTAAATCACAAATCCTGAATTTAAGTGAATTTCTCAGACAAAATTAATCTGGAGTCAACTCTTGGCAGATGTAAAATGCTGTCAAAGTGCATTGTGTCTGTGTCTAGAGCATAGTAGATATAGAGAAAGTTATTGCTACCAACTAATGAGATTATTTCATTAGCTTATGTGATAGGGACCCATGCTTCGGTGATAAAGGTTTTATGTACATGGCCAATGGTACGGTTGTTATGCAAATACAGAATTAAACTGTTTGCAGAATGCCTTACAGCAGGGCCGCCCAGAAGATTCAGGGGGCCTGGGGTCTTTAGTGGCGGGGGACCCCCGCTTCAGTGGTAATTCAGCAGCAGGGAGTCCTTCTGCTCCGGGACCTGCCGCCGAAGTGCCCCGAAGACCCGCGGTGGAGACCCCGTCGCCAAATTACCGCAGAAGACCCGGCACTTTGGTGGTGGGTCCCACTTCGGCAGTAATTTGGCGGCGGGGGTCCTTCCGCCCCGGGCAGAAGGACCCCCCACCACCAAAGACCCAGAGTGGAAGAAGCTCTGGGGGCCCGGGCCCCACGAGAGTTTTCCGGGGCCCCCAGAGTGAGTGAAGGACCCCACTTCAGGGGCCCCAAAAACTCTCATGGGGGTCCCTACGGGGCCCAGGGCCTGGGGCAAATTGCCCCACTTGCCCCTCCCTCTGGGCGGCCCTGCCTTACAGGAATTTTGCAATTTTTAAACAAAACCCCAAACTTGGAAACCGTAGAAATCTAAAGTGAAGGTTCCATTTAAAAAAACAGTGAAAATTTAATCTTACACAGTTAAGGTCACCCAAGCAGTTTACACACTGCTCCTATTCCACCTCCTTCGCTTGGTACCTATTGATAGTGTGAAAGTAGAATGAATTATATTGTAAAAATAAGAATGGATTAAAGAAATGCTGTATGCAGAAATAAGGAATGTTGAAATATAGTTGTCAGGAAGAGAAACGTTAAGGTGCGAAACAATGAGTCCACTTAAGCTAATAGTGGGACATTAACAGGAGATTGGTAATAGTTAGTAAGGAAATAAGATATGTATGTCTAGCCCAGGTAAACTTATCAGATTCTGCTTCCTTTGTTATCTTGTTAAGTTTGCGCCCTTTTGTCTGTATAAATAAAATAGTTTGTGTCTTGCATGGTGCTCACATTATCTGGGTGTATTAACAGAACGCTTTGCTAATAAAACAGAGTGGTCTGACAAATTGTGAGTCCTAAGTCTGACTTTGACAATAGTCATAAGATGTCCTTTTTTATTTTAAAGGATATTATTGACTTAAAAATTGCTTTTTTCTCCAAAAAATTGTTTTATCTATTATCATTACAAGTATCCCTTAAGAGTACCATAACTGACATTAGAGAAAATGAAATATTTACCACTATATTTTCTGTGTGTTTACTTTATGCATTTGACAGTGTCTTGTGTTTAGATTGTTTCCTTTGTAGAGTTGGTTTCCCCTGTTGTGTATTGTGCATTTTTTCACACAGCAACTTAGGGCAGAAAACATTTTAAAAATAGGAAAATGTTGTTGTAAAACCACAAACAGCGGCAGAGGGAATGCAGCGCAGATA
Organism: Chelonoidis abingdonii; assembly: GCF_003597395.2. Lineage (NCBI taxonomy): Eukaryota > Metazoa > Chordata > Testudines > Testudinidae > Chelonoidis > Chelonoidis abingdonii. The sequence goes on from NC_133777.1 coordinate 42,561,475, forward strand.
TATTACCTGAAACTTTAAGCCTCTGGGTGCTATCCTAACATAAATAATTAATAACACTTTTAACTGGCCAGCCTTCATATCAATGTTTAACCACACATCTTTACGCAGCCTAATTATCCATTTCCTTTTCCTTGCATTCTTCTTGTTCAGAATTGTAATCTTTGTCTTGTAATTACACAGTAGAATCTTCTGGCACTTTCCAGCCTTGTACCATTCTTATGGATGATAATACTTCCCATCGACCCCCTCCAGGCATCCTACTCAGTACGGGCTGGTCTACACTACAAAAGTTCGATTGATGCAAGGCAACTTATATCAACCTAGTTGTGCATGTGTCTACACTTAACACCACCTCCCCGAGCAGCGTAAGCCACGGTGGATGTAGTTAGCTTAACACAGCGTGAGTGTAGACACTGTATTACTTATGTTGACCCTAACTGTCTTCTGGCAGCTGTACCACAGTTCCCAACACTGACTGCTCTGATTACCACTGTGAACTCAGCTGCCCAGGGGTCACAGAAACTGAAAGCATCCTCTGCCCCTTTAAAGTCCTACAGATTTTTTAAATTCCTTTTTCTGATTGCCTGGCTTGGCAAGCACACCTAGCAGCTCTCCATTGTTGAGTGCAACTACCCAGCTGACCATGAGAGCTACACGCTTCAGACATGCTCCTGCCTGGAGGAGACAGAAGATATTGGATCTCCTGGGTCTGTGGGGAGAAGAGGCTGTGCTCTGAACCAGCTGAAGTGTACCAGGTAATATATGCCAGCACCTGAAAAATAAAACATGGTACTATAAAATAGTACCAAAATAATGGATTATGGTAAATACCCATAGAAAAATGAAAACAAATAATAGGAGCCCAGTAAAAACAGGGCACCTTAATCACAAAAGAAAATAAAAATCTGAATTAAAAAGGGGATAACCTCACTGTAAATTTACAATTAAAAAAGGGTTGGTGGGAATTATATAAAATAAATCAAAACGTATGTTGGTATCAAAAGGAAAAGGGCAATGTAGTAATAAATAACTTGGCCTATAAACCATGAAATATAATGTACTTGTCAAAATGTAACTCATTTCCAATATAAACAATATCAATGGCACCCTCAAATAACTAAAACCTTTCTAACTCACCCTAGATTAACATCACCAAATTTAAGGGAAATAGAGTGGCATAATACAAATTGGGATATAAGAATACATCCTAATCGAGGCACACTAAATCAAATAGAGTGGTCAACTAGACTAATAATATCTGTAAAAGGCACACTTGTTCCGAAATATAGAATTGTTGAAAAAGCGGTGAAACAAAATCTCAAATGTGTACTTGGCATAATGTTGTATGTCAAGTAACAGCATGGAATGGAATTAAATGGGCAACATTATTTTAAATGTCTGGAACTGCAGCATTATTCCTTGTATGTTTCTGTTCTGAATATCAAATGAGTAAGCCAGGGGTTGGCAAACTTTCAGAAGTGGTGTGCCGAGTCTTCATTTATTCACTCTAATTTAAGGTTTCGTGTGCCAGTCATACATTTCAATGTTTTTAGAAGGGCTCTTTCTATAAGTCTATAATATATAACTAAACTATTATTGTATGTAAAGTAAACAAGGTTTTCAAAATGTTTAAGAAGCTTCATTTAAAATTAAATTAAAATGCTGATCTTATGCCGCCAGCCTGCTCAGCTCGCTGCCAGCCTGGGGTTCTGTTCACCTAGGCCGGCAGTGGGCTGAGCGGGGCCTGCGGCCAGGGTACTGGCTGGCAAGGGGCCCACAGCCGGGATCCCAGACCGGGGGGGGGGATTAAGGGGTCAGGGCAGAGGGCTGGGTATGTGTGTGGGGGGGTTCAGGGCAGAAGGCTGGATGTGTGAGGGAGTTCGGGGGTCAGGGAAGAGGGCTGGGTATGTGTGTAGGGGGTTCAGGGCAGAAGGCTGGGTGTGTTTGGGGGTTCAGAGGTCAGGGCAGAGGGCAGTGGGGCAATAGGACAGAAGGCTGGGTGTGTAGGGGGTTCAGGGGTCAGGGCAGAGGGCTGGAGGTATGGGGCTGCAGGGCAGAAGGCTGGGTGTGTGCAGGGGTTCAGGGGTCAGGGCAGAGGGCTGGGGTGTGGGGGGATGTAGGACAGAAGGCTGGGCGTGTGTGGGGGTTCAGGGCAGAGGGATGAGGACTGTGGGGGTGCAGGGCAGAAGGCTGGGTGTGTTGGGGGGTTCAGAGGTCAGGGCAGAGGCCAGTGGGGGTGTGGAGGGGGTTCAGGGGTCAAGGCAGAGGGCTGGGGGTGTGGGGGGGTTCAGGGGTCAGGGCAGAGGGCTGGGGTGCTCGGCTCATGGGTATGCTCCCAGCCCCCTGCCCTGAGTGGCCCATGGCAGGGGGCAGGAAGGGGTATGCCCTGTTCCACCCCCTTCCCCAAGGCCCCGTCCCTACCTCTTCTCTGCCTCCTCTACGGAGCAGCAAGCACGCTGCCACTCTTCCCCCTCCCCCTCACAAGGGCCATCAACTGGTTGGCGCAGGAAAGGAGAGGAGGAGGAGCAGGAAAGCAGCATGCTGGGAGAAGAAGTGGGGGAGGGAGGAAGTTTGGCTGCCGCAGGACCGAGCTTTTGCCTCCTGCCCCTGCAGGGGAGAGTGGTGGGTGTGGGGGCTGAGAGAGGCTGGGGGCCAGGACCGCGGCAGGCAGCAGCGTCCACTCAATATCGGCTTGTGTGCTGTGTTTGGCACATGTGCCATAGGTTGCCGACCCCTGGTGTAAGTAATATAAAGAAAACAAGCTTTGCAAAAAACTTATAAAATTGAGTTGTTAAATTATCCTACTAAAAATCATAAGATAATGCTTTAAGTTTTATAAAAACCAAAAAAGAAGACACATGCTCTAATAGGTAACGTACAAATTGCGGGTTTGATTGATGTGATATTACAATTATCTTTAGTAACTGAATATCGAATGGGGGACTGTTGGGATGGTGGCAAATTGGTGTGGCTATTCTGAATGAATGGTGTGAGAACATGGCTTGACATGACTGAACTGTGAAAGAGGATTCTGGGAAGAGAGGTGAAACTGACTGGCTCCAGGCTGCGTGTATGATCAGTACTGATCTTGAGTCAGCAAATATGTCCACCTGAAAGCAAACAACATGTATAGAACATCCTGAGTGGAGCATGGGCTGACAAGGCATTTTGACCCTGTTGAAGGACATCACACAGGGGGCTGAAGTGAATGAATGATAAGGGAGTGAATGTGGAGTAATTTTCAGTTGGCACCACTCTGCAATTTCCTCCTAAAGTATTAATTAGGTAAAAGTTGGTAAACACATGCCCACTGGGCATGCTTTTAAGACATGTGACCTCTTTGAGGAAAAAGAGTATAAAAATCAAGCAAATTAAATTACTGTTGGGATTCCTTAATTAACGCTTAAAGAAGCGACACTGCTAAACAGAGTAGGCAAAACTCTGCTCTGTGGGTTCGAGTAGAACTGTGAACCAGAGAGATCTCAAGGCAACCAAGGCTTGTTTCGGGGGAATCCGAGACAGACCCGAGAGCTAAAAAAACAGACAAAGAGAAAAAAAGCCATCTATAAAATTGGTAATCACCTTCTCTGTTTGCCAAACAGAAACTGCATGAGGCTAGCACGGGGCCTGTTGGTGTATGTTTGTAAAACAAGACTCGTTAAGGGGACTGTATAGCTCTTAATGTCTAACATAGGAGTTATGTACGTAATATAACCCTTTACCATTTGTGTAATTCCTTCTCAATAAACTACTGTGTATTAAAGAACTGTGAAATTTTTCACCAGTATAACAGTAATCTGTTCCACTGGAAGCCAGTAAAAATCCATTTCAGGATGCCCCCTGGTGTCAATACTCCACAAAGTCATGAGACCATCTCATCAGTCGCTTCCTGGCGCTAGCTAAGATAGCTATACATCACACCAAAGGGGGATGCTGGATGGGGGTACTCTGTGATGTGGGGCCTATTTCCAGTCCCTTGTCAAATCATATCTCCAGGCAGAGTTTCTCTGAACAGTGTCCACTGACTCAGTAGATGCTTTGAGGAGCAGTGGGCACTGTTTGGAGTTCTCTGCTCAGTGTCCCCTTCTGGTTACCTGATTTTTAACCTTTAACCTCACTCTGATTCCTCTTTTCTCCGTTGCTGTCCCCAGTAATCACTTGTGGCCTAGTTCCTCCCCCATAGGTGTGGGGGCTGGCCTTTAGCTGTGGGTAGGTCTAGAGCAGGGGTGGGCAAACTTTTTGGCCCAAGCAGGGGCGGCTCTAGATATTTTGCCGCCCCAAGCACAGCAGGCAGGCTGCCTTCGGCGGCTTGCCTGTGGAAGGTCCCCAGTCCCGTGGATTTGGTGGCACGCCTGCGGGAGGTCCGCTGAAGCTGCGGCACCAGCGGACCCTCCGCAGGCATGCCGCCGAAGGCAACCTGCCTGACGCCCTTGTGGCGACCGGCAGGGGGCCCCCCCGCTTGGCGTGCTGGGGCCTGGAGCCACACCGGGCCCATCTAGGTATGGAGATTGTATGGTGGGCCATGAATGCTCACAAAATTGGGGTTGGGGTGCATGAGGGGTTGAGGGCTCTGGCTGGGGGTGCGGGCTCTGGGGTGGGGTCAGAAATCAGGAGTTAGGGGTGCAGGAGGCCTCTGGGCTGGGGCAGGGGATTGGGGTGCGGGCAGTGGTGAGGGGGAGGCTCTGTCTGGAGGTGCAGGCTCTGGAATGGGGTTGAGGATGACGGATTTGGGGTGTAGGAGGGTGCTCCAGGTTGGGACCAAGGGATTCGGAGGGCAGGAAGGGGATCAGAGCTGCCCCGGGGCTTGGGGTGTAGGGGGTGACAGCTCTGGCTGGGGGTGCAGGCTCTGGGGTGGGGCCAGAAATGAGGAGTTCAGGGTGCGGGAGAGGGTTCTGGGCTGGGGCAGGGGGTTGGGGCATGGGAGGGGGTCAGGAGTGCAGGCTCCACGTGGCACTTACCTCAAGCAGCTCCCGGAAGCAGCAGCATGTTCCCCCTCCAGCTCCTATGAAGAAGTGCAGTCAGGCAGCTCTGCGCACTGCCCCATCCGCAGGCGCCACCCCTGCAGGTCCCGGCCAATGGGAGCTGCGGGGGGCGGGGGCAGTGCATGGAGCCCCTGGCTACCCTTAAACATAGGAACCAGAGGGGGGACATGCCGCTGCTTCCAGGAGCCTCGGCACATGTAAGCAGAGCAGCCTCTGACCCCGTGCCCCTGCTGGGGAGCAGGAACAGGGCAAGCCTCAGACCCTGCTCCCAAGCAGGAACTCGAGGGCTGGATTAAATCATCTGGAGGGCCAGATGTGGCCCGTGGGCCGTAGTTTGCCCCACTCTGGTCAGAGAGATCCACCTATCCCAGCAGCAGCAGTAACACTAGGATTTTACAGCATGTTGGTAGCTAACACATTGGAAAATCATTCCTATTTTTCTTACTGTAGACATGGTCTGAGTGTAGACATGACCAGTCTGGGGTTTGCACCAATTAAGCTAACCAGAATGGGCCCCTGCTAATTGCAATTAACAATAGAGTTAGCAACTCTACCTCTCTTGATTGTATTACTACATCTTCTAGCACAATTAAATTAATGAAAATTCAAAAGATATGTCCTGCTATTTTTGGGATGGACATCCCTGTAATTGAAAATTTATCTACACATTTATCCAGCGTTCTTTCCCCTGCAGCAGGCTTGCTCATGCTCAACTGGCAGGACTGGCTGGATTGCAGTGGAGTCAAAGCAAGTCCTGGCCCACTGCACAGCTGGAGGTCCCTCATACTTTTTCTCCGCTTCCTCGTCCATCACCTTTTCCTCCTCGCTGTTCACAGTAGGGGCCTGTGACTCAGGGTCCTCAGAGTTTCCTCAGTGCTGTTGGGGGTGGTGATAGGGTCTCTGCTGAGTATAGCATGCAGCTCTTTGTAAAAGTGGCAGATCTGCAGCTCAGCATTGGATTGATTGTTGACCTCCCCGGCCTTCTGGTGAGCCTGCCACAGCTCCTTGGCTTTCATGTAGCGCTGTTGCGGGTCCCTGTCATACCCCTCCTCCTGCATAAAAACATAAGAACTTAAGAATGGCCATACGGGGTCAAACCAAAGGTTCATCCAGCCCAGTATCCTGTCTACCAACAGTGCCCAATGCCAGGTGCCCCTGAGGGAGTGAACCTAACAGGTAATGATCAAGTGATCTCTCTCCTGCCATCCATCTCCATCCTCTGACAAACAGAGTCTATTTTATAGAATTGTGTTTTATTTTTCAGGTGCTGGCATATATTACCTGGTATACTTTTTGTTTTTTTTATTAGCTATACCGGAAACAAAATGAGCGCACTGGCGTATATTATATGTATGCACTTGCACCTTTCAGGTATCTTGGAATGACTGATTAATATAAGAATAATAACTTAATACCCAGTTAAGTGTATGGGGCCAAATTTTTTTTTTCACTTTGTTCCAAGGTATTTTTTTACTGTTCTTCCAAGATTTCCCAGCCTTTTATACACAATTTTTTAAGGACAATTTTGAGTGAATTATTTTTTAATTAACAATTTTTAAAACACTTTTTTTCAATAGTTTAATTAATTTTATTACAGAACATCCCATTTTTTGGTTCATGATTTTTTGTTTTGTTTTTCACTATGTGCTGATTATATTAAGTATTTTGTTGTAAGAAAGTTGAAGGGTATGTTTGTGTTCATTTTGGATAAAATGTGGTTTGCAGGGTGCTTATGCATAGGCAAGCATGCTGTGGCTCACCAGCCTAGGAACATTCTAGAGAAGGCCAGGGGGAGGGGGTTGAGCTCAGCATGTGGAATAGAGAACTATGATCATGTGATAAACAAACCCATATATGGAAAGGTTAACTGTGATTGGTTAGAGGTTCATGTTATGTAAGTTGTTATGTAACTTGTTATATAAGTGCCATGTGCTATAAAATAGCAAGGGGAGGGGCTCCTTGCTGGCGGGACTCTGCCTGATTTTTTGTACTGGGGGGCTCTCCTTTTGTGCACATATTGAATAAAGCTTTGTTGAATTGAATCGAATCGCATTGAATTGAATCGCATCGAATTGAAGTCCCTTGATTCTAGCCAGCATCAGACTCGCTGGGAACCACAAAATCCCAACAAAGTCTATGTGAATTTTGACTTTTGCATAAATACTGTGAATGCCTTAGTTTTCCTGTGTCTTGCACCAATGCTCAGATGCTAGGGACAAGGGCGTGTGACTTGCTAAGACCCTTGGAGGCAGGTAAGGCTACTTCAGTGGCCTGTATGTAAGCTAAGTATAGACACTGTTCTTCATAACCTAAAACCTAGGCGCCGGGATGAGACCAGGTGATACTTTGCTCGGGAAGTGAGCCAAAGACCAGGAGCAGAGGCAATGGGCATGTTGAAGGTTGGGTTGCGAGAAGCTGTGCAGTCTGTGGTTGGGAGAGAGGCGGGGAGTCTAAGATGGACTTGAATAAAAGTTTCCGATTCCTGTGCCAACAAGTCCGTTTTACATTGTGTACCTGTTAATAAATAAAGCCTCATTTTACAATGTTGTTTGAGAGTTACAGCTGACAATGTAGTTGAAGCGCAGGGCCCTTTGGCTTCCCCAGGTGGACTCACTGCAGGGATGCTAAATGCCCCAAGATCAGACACAGGAAGGCCAAGGCCATTTAGGCTCTTTTCCCCGCCCCCAGTAACAGTGTGAGGGGAGGCATGCCTCACCAGGGTTTTGACTGGCTTTTCAGAGAGCAGTTTTAGAGTATTAGCCTGGTGACTGTGACAAACTGTTGATTATTCACTTCTTAGGGACTAAGATTACAGAAATTTTAAATTTAGATTTGTTGTATGTATCTATGTATGCGTGTGTATGTGTGTGTGTGTAAACACACAATGATTGCAATCTGGAATTAACCATTTTATAGGTTTAGGAACATTGTGATGTTCTTGTATTGATTTGATTACATTAACCCATGTTTATCCTCCTATATATTACATCAGGGGTGGCTCTAGACATTTCGCCACCCCAAGCACGGTGGCATGCCGCGGGGGGCGCTCTGCCGGTTGCCGGTCCTGCGGCTCTGGTGGACCTCCCACAGGCATGCCTGCGGAGGGTCCGCTGGTCCCATGGCTTCGGTGGACCTCCTGCAGGCGTGCCAGCGGACCCTCCATCGAAGCTGCGGGACCAGCAGACCCTCCGCAGGCATGCCACCGAAGGCAACCTGCCTGTCGCCCTCCCGGCGACCAGGAGAGCACCCCCCATGGCATGCCACCCCAAGCATGCGCGTGGCGTGCTGGGGTCTGGAGCCGCCCCTATATTACATATTGTGCCCATATGAGGTATAGCATCTTAAAACCCATTTATGTAAGGGTACTTTTGTTTGGACACTTTAAATACAGATTTATTACCATACCCCAGTAAACATGTGTTCTGTGTGCACCAGTTACATTTTTATTGACACATTTATATTTTCAGTGATGCTATACAATTTTACAGTTGATTATATATTTGACTGGAATTTTAGTTTTATTTTAAAACCAAGCCCCTTGAATTATATATTATTGGGGTGCTTTTTTCAATGGTGTTGGTGTGTCTGAGGGGATTCTTTATGTGGTGTATGTGGCTCCCACAGTTCCCCAATTTTGGTATTGCTTGGGATACGTTGGCCCCCATGCATGTGCACCATTTGTTACACTTGAGGTCCCTAAATACCTTTTGTTAGTTGGATTATATTCCCTTTTAACTACTGAAGCATGTTTTTATTTTTTTTAAGTTTCTTACCACTCTTTTGTTAATATCTTGGATGTTAATCCCTGTACCCACACAGAAGTACATGTCTTATTTGGTACATGAAATGTCCACATTTTCTGAGTGTCTTTTATGGCCTCAAACGGAATGACAGATTTTGTTACCATAGGGTGCCAGATTTTCCCCTCTTCCACATTCTTCCTTTTTATTATCTCCTTTACCGGGTTTAGCAACTTGATATTCCTTTATTGAGTTGTGGAGAGTTTTTAGCTGGAAAATCAGTTGCCTGGAGAGAAATTTTTTTATTTCCTTTTACTTTACTTGCTTTTAGCCTTTTTTTCCCTTTTGTTCCTAGTGAAATAAATGCTGCTAGAGTAAACATTATCAGGGAAACAACTCTAACATGACCTTTATATAGGACTTTTTGCAGAGGTTGGTTTCAAGTTGTTGCCCACAGTAAGGTTTACTCTGGCTAGGACTTTGATTAATTTTGCACCATTATTTATCCCAATACTGGAATTTAGACTTTCCAAAAGCTCTTTTAAAACTTTCCGCTTCTTAGAGAATTAAACCTGGAGGCTGTTTTCAGATTTTGAGATTTTTCTACACTGAGAGTATATTAAAAGCAGGAAGCCTACTACACAACCAGTGAGGCCTCTGGGTGGTTAAGGTTTTCTTAGCACCTTGGAACACCCAAGAAGAATAAACCCAAAATAGGAGAACTAAAGAAATTTGCATTTATTTTTACAGTTAAGAAATTATAGTAAAGATTAGTTTACTAGATTTTTTGGAGAGGATTAACAAGAATATAGACAAAGTGATTTTGTGAATATAGACAGGTTTCAGAGTAGCAGCCGTGTTAGTCTGTATCCACAAAAAGAACAGGAGTACTTGTGGCACTTTAGAGACTAACAAATTTATTTGAGCATAAGCTTTTGAAAGTACTCTTATTCTTTCAGTGAATATAGTGTACTCAGATTTTCAGAAAGTCTCTGAACCCTTACTGAAAGTTTTTTGGCAAGGTGGGGGGCTGTTATAGGATGAGAGAAAGTTCTTCATGGATCAATAACTGGTTAAAAGATAAGAGACAAAAGACAAAAATAACTGGTTAGTGTTTAGAATGGAGAGAGGTAAACAGTGATGTTTCCAGGGGTCTGTACTGGGAAAAGGCAGTACTGTTAGATAGATAGATAGATAGAGATCATTTATTTATCTATCTAAAAAGCAAACAATGAAGTGGCAAAAATTTGCAGGTGATACAAAACTTTAAGATACTCAAGTCCAAAACAGACTTTAAAGCCTTGTAAAAGTCACAGAACTAGGTGATTAGGCAGATGAAATTTAATGCTGACAAATGCGAAGTAATGCATGTTGGAAAAACATAATTCCAACTATACATATAAAAGAATGAGGTCTAAATTAGCTGCTCCTCCCCAAAAAAAGAGGTTCTGGAATTATTGTGTATAGATCTCTAAAAACATTCACTTAATGTGCAACAGCCATAACTATAATAATTGGAGATACACCTATTTCCTAGAATTGGAAGGGACCTTAAGAGGTCATTGAGTCCAGCCCCCTACCTTCACTTGCAAGACCAAGTACTGATTTTTCCCCCAGATCCCTAAGTGGTCCCCTCAAAGACTGAGCTCACAATCCTGGGTTTAGCAGGCTAATGCTCAAACCACTGAGCTATCCCTCCCTCCTAACTCAAAACAAACAAACAAAAAAACCCAGAAAATAAAGCAACAAAAATAACCGGGGGTCTAGAACAACTTTATATAAAAAAAAGATTAACAAGACTGGGACTTTCCAACTTGGAAAAGAGATAACTGTTGAGAAAGTAAATAAGAAAGTGTTATTTACTTCTTGTTTTTATAACACAAGAACTAGGGTTACCAATAAGATTGATAAGCAGCAGGATTAAAATAAACAAAAAGAAATAAACACAGGAAAATTTAACCTGTGGAACTTCTTGTCAGAAAATGTTGTAAAGGCCAAGATTATAACAAGGTGTTTTTTGTTGTAAAAGAAAGGGATAAATGTATAGAGGCTATTAGCCAAGATGGGCAGGGGTAGTGTCCCTGGCCTCTGTTTGCCAGAAGCTGGGAATGGGCTGCAATGATCATTGCCTGGAATTGGTCATTGTTAAAAGACAGGATGCTGGGCTAGATGTTTGACCCAGATGTTTTTATGCTTGTGCCCCTAAGAAGGATGCTCACTGTATTGAAATTTGAGAAACTTAACAATTTTCTGGTTTATTTTTCACGTGAAATCCTGTGGCACAGACAGGTCTAGTAATTCCATCACCAACAAGCCATAGCAAATTTCACAGCATACTTCTTGATTAACCTGAAAAAACATAAGCATACAAAACAAAAACAAAACACACAAGGCCTCTGACTGGGCTTTATAGGTTAGCACACAGTGTGCATTTATTTTTGGAAATTGTTATATCAAGTCCCTTGGCAAGTATAATTGGATTTGATCAGAATGTTTGTATACGTCTTCATCCGGAGTGGTTACTAAAACTGCCACGGGACTGGCCATATACTTAACTGTTACTGGAAAGGGTTTCTTTCTATAGGGTTTATTTTACTTTTGTTTACCAATTCTTAAGCACTACTGTGTTTTCTATTTTTTATTGATATTTTAATTATTCCTTTGGCTCTTCCTTTTGTTTCTGTTGGTTTTTCTGTCCAAATGTTTTCCAGTGTTTGCATTAAATTTGCTACCCAGATCTTCTTCTGTACCTGCTCAGGCATTTTTTTTTTGGTGTTAAGAACTCCTGAGTTCCTGTTATAATTCAGCCTGTTGTTAATTCAAAGAGGTTAATAACGTAACAAAGAAACAATTAACGGATAACAAATTTAGTACAGAGAACCATTTAGCCCTGACCACTGCTCTTGCCTTTATAGATAGAAGGTTGGCTATAACAGAGGTAAGAGTTACAATTATATTTTTATAGTATAATCATGGGATGTCATCTGCCATGTGGTTTCTGTGCAAGCCAGATTGGGGAGTTAAAGTGTCAAAGCCCTTGCACTATTACCCCTTATGCTTTTAGATCTTGCAACAGTTTTTTTTTATATGGGGAAGAGCTTCTGCTGGATAGGAATAATGGGCAGCTGGCTTTACACATTTTTTTTTCACTATTTTACCACTGCCTTTTCTTTCTACCCCAAACCATGAGAAATTCCCTTATCCACTTATTGTCTGGCAGTGCCACAGCCGCCATAGCTTTACAGGCTCACTTTCTTAATCCTTCTGAAATAACCTGGTCATTTACAGTCTCTTTCTTCTCAACCAGCCTTTCTGACAAATTAATCATTCACATTTCCTGTTGTATCACATCTACTTTTAATATAGCTTTTTCAGTTATGCTGTTACAAACCACTGTATTTATTTAAAGTTTAGTTTGATCTGCTACCCATGACAGGTGTTTTAATACCTAAAGTTGCCTTTGCTCCTGTATTAATTAATGCCAGCAACCATTATATGTTTCCTTCTGTCCCCTCTTCCACGTAAGATTTACCAATTGTATGGGGTTGTAATTTGGCTACTAACATTTACCTTTGCGGGCAGGGGTTGCTAAGGGCAAGGCATTTTTAGTGAAATGTGGCGCCACCCTGACAGGGAGCTGCCAATTTCACTGAGCCAATGCGGGGATAACAAGCCATAAGAACTCACCTGCAGATCTTCTGTTCCTGTTCCCATGGTCTCAACAGCCTTAACTCCTGATTGCAGTATTGACTGCCATCAAATCACTTAAAGCAGCTAGCAAAGTCTCCAGAGGTTGCCCATCCAAACGAGCCATATCTGCCTCTCCTTCCTGAAGTTGAGCTCGTACCTGTGCTCACAATGATCCCCCACTAGACACTCCACATCTCCTACCATACTGTCCTTGTCCTATTTCACTGCAACTACCACATCCCATATCAGTGTGGTTAGAGCCATTATAGCCTGCTTGTTGGCTGTAGGAAGCCTTACTAATCACTTTCCGAGAAGAACTACCTGCTCCACTTACTACCCTTTCTGCCTCCTGAGCTGCTTTAATCAATTCAGCCTGATCTAAATCCATCCAGGATCCTATGAACACCTTAATAGGTTTCCTTAAACCACCATTGATCAAATCTGTCAGCTGTTTTTCCTCGATTTCAGCCAGAGAGCATACCAACAACAACCTAGTATAATAAGCCATAACAGATTCTCCTTCTTTCTGATCTATCAACAAAGCTGTCCTTCTCAATTCAGAGGGGGTCAAAGTATCGAGCGACCCTCTGGATAACACTGTCTCTGTCACTTCTGTTTAACTCTGCCAATGAAGCCATTCCATTGGGCCAGCACAAGCTATTATCAGTTCTCTTAAATCTTCAAGATCTAAATGTTTTCTAACCATGTATTCCAACAGCCAAGACAAACACATTCTCTTACTCAAAGAGACCATTTGTTTAGTCAGTGCCTGTTTTTCAGTTTCAGTCAGAGGACGATTTACTTCCTCTTGTATTTGCCATGAAAGCTGAGGCATTTTTACTATCACTACTGGCTGGGCTGCTGGAGGCCGTGGAAGGGGCTCCTCTTCCTCTTCCACCTTTATATTTATTCTTTCCGTATATGTATGGGTTAAAGCTGTTATCTGCTGAGCCTTGATTACATTTTATGCTACAGCAGTTTGCAAGTCTCATTTCAGGCTTTCATTCTGCAATTTTAAGTTTTTTCAATTCCTAGCCAAACTTTCTTGCACAACATCTCACTGACATTCCAAAACATCTTGCTCCTTTACAAGCTTATCTACAGAACAATACAGAGCACAGATGACATAGAATATCAGGGTTGGAAGGGACCTCAGGAGATCATCTAGTCCAACTCCCTGTTCAAAGCAGGACCAATCCCCAAACCGATTTTTTTTTTTTTACCCTAGTTCCCTAAATAGCTCCTCAAGGATTGAACTCACAACCCTGGGTTTATTAGCAGGCTAATGCTCAAACTACTGAGCTATCCCTGGTGTTTGGACTTTCATGGGAGTATAATAACGCTTTTGATACCCCAATAGCAAGTTGTCCAAAACTTTCTCATGCAGTGTGGGGACTGCATCAGCTAGACATGGATCAGACCCCAAGCTTTTAAACACCTGTCTTAACAAACACTCATCAACCACACCTGGAGGCTTCGGAGCGTTCCCCTCGTCCTCCGGTTCAACAATCCTTCCCTGTCTGCTTTTGTGAAACATCATCAACTCCAAGAACGGATGATACAACCCTGCTCACTGGTATACTTCCCTCTCTTCATACTGTAACTAAATCTGGCCCACGAGCTATAATCAGTATAAGTCAAAACTGATTCGGAACAATATTCAAATTAGTAGATTAACACCAATGATTGAAGATACCAAGCTCTTAATGGGCAACCAGTTCAGAAACAGTTTGATTCCGTTTAAAGACCTATTCACTTACAGGTTTCAGAGTGGTAGCTGTGTTAGTCTGTATCAGCAAAAACAACGAGGAGTCCTTATAGCACCTTAGAGACTAACAAATGTAAGCCGTCACCTATAGCCCCCAACTAAAACCTCTCCAGCGCATCATCAAGGATCAACAACCTAACCTGAAGGATGATTCCTTACTCTTACAGACCTTGGGAGATAGGCCAGCCCTTGCTTACAGACAGCTCCCCAACCTGAAGCAAATACTCAGCAGCAACTACACACCAAACAACAAAAACACTAACCCAAGAACCAATCCCTGCAACAAACCCTATTGCCAATTCTGTCCGCATATCTATTCAAGGGACACCATCATAGGACCTAACAACATCAGCCACACAATCAGGGGCTCGTTCACCTGCACATCTATCAATGTGATATATGCCATCATGTGCCAGCAATGCCCCTCTGCCATGTACATTGGCCAAACTGGACAGTCTCTACACCAGTGGTTTCCAACCTTTTTGTCTGGCGGGCGCCAGACGAAGGACCGGGGTGGTGGTAGAGCATCCACGGAAATGCCGTCAAATTTCAGTGGTGTTTCGGCGGTGGCGCCTCTCGATGACGTCACTTGCCGCTGCCAAGTGACGTCATCGAGAGGCGTCGCTGCCGAAACGCCGCAGAAATTTGGCAGCATTTCGGTGGATGCTCCACCGCCGGCCAGGACATGGGTGCATTTAGATGGCGCCCACGGGCACCGCTTTGGAGACCTCTGCTCTACACAAAGAATAAATGGACACAAATCAGACATCAAGAATTGTAACATTCAAAAACCAATAGGAGAGCACTTCAATCTCCATGGACACACAATAACAGACTTAAAAGTGGCAATTCCTCCACAAAAAAACTTCAAAAACTTAAACGATTAACTGCAAAACTGGAATTAATTTGCAAACTGGACACCATCAAATTAGGTCTGAATAAAGACTGGGAGTGGATGGGTCACTACAAAAAGTAATTTTCCCTCTGCTGATACTCATACCTTCTTGTCAACTGTTGGAAATGGGCGATGTCCACCTTGACTGAATTGGCCTCGTTAGCACTACAAAAGTAATTTCCCCTCTCTTGATATTCACGCCTTCTTGTCCACTGTTGAGAATAGGCCACTTCCACCTCAATTGAATAGGCCTCGTTAGCACTGACCTCCCACTTGGTAAGGCAACTCCCCGTCTTTTCATGTGCTGTAATATACTGCTTACTGTATTTTTCACTCCATGCATCTGATGAAGTGGGTTTTAGCCCACAAAAGCTTATGCCCAAATAAATATGTTAGTCTTTAAGGTGCCACAAGGACACCTCGTTGTTTTTGTTTAGACAAAACAGTAAACTGTCCTCTGCTATCAAATGTTGACAGCAGGGGGCGCTACTACCCTTGAAATGGATCTTTACTGGCTGGAGCAGATTATTGTCATACCAGTGAAAAAGGTCCTTAGTAGTTATCTTCAATTCAGGGCAGTTTATTGAGAAGGAATTACACGAGTGGTAAAGGGTTATATCAAGCACATAATTCTTATGTTAGACGTTAAGAGCTATACATTCCCCTTAACAAGTCTTTCTTTCACAAGCATACACAAACAGATCCTGCACTAGCCTCACACAGTTTCTGCTTGGCAAAGAGAGACGATGGTTACCAGTTTTATAGATGGCTTCTTCTCTACTTGTCTGTTCTTCTCAGTCCTCTGGTATGTCTCGAATTCCCTCAAAGCAAGGCCTTGGTTGCCTTGAGACCTCTCTGCAGTAGCGTAGCTAGTGGGGTTCAGTGGAAGCAGCCGCTTCCCCTCAGGGCGGCAGGTGCTGTAGTGGTGCCTGCCAGCGTGTGCTGCCAGCAGCATGGATGGAGGAGCCATGGGGCGGCAGGCCAGTGCGGAAGCGGCGCCTGCCGGACAGCTCTGGCAGCAGCACGGCCGGAGGAACCATGTGGGGATGGCAGACACGGCCAGAGGAGCGAGGGGGCCGGCTCCTCGGCTCAGGGCTCGGCGGCCAAGTGCTCCCCGGCCCCTCCCCGCCTCTTGCTAATGCGATGGGCGGAGGGAGGCAAAAGGGCCCCTGCGCCTTTAAGGCCGCCTGGCTGGTGAGCCCCGCGTGGAGTGTGCCCAGTGCTGGGAGCACGCCCGGGACAGGGGGAGGTGCAGGACAGAAGGTGAGCAGGGGGAGAGTCTGGTGTGGGGCGTGGCCAGAGGAGGAGCCAAGGGAGGGCGTCTTTTTTATGTTTGCTCCCCCTACACTGAAAACCTGGCTACGCCACTGCCTCTCTGGTTCACAGTCCTACTTGAACCCATGAAGCAGAGTTTTGGCCACTCTGTTTAGCAGCGTTGCTTCTTTAAGCGTTAATTAAGGAATCCCAACAGTAATTTAATTTGCTTGATTTTTATACTCTTTTTCCTCAAAGAGGTCATATGTCTTAAAAGCATGTCTCATGGGCGTGTGGTAACTAATTTTTACCTACTTAATACTTTAGGAGGAGACTGCAGAGTGGTGCCAACTGAAAATTACCCCACATTCACTCCCTTATCAATCGTTCACTTCAACTCCCTGCGTGATGTCCTTCAACAGGGTCAAAATACCCTGGTCAGTCTATGCCCTCCCCAGGATGTTCTATACCTGTTGTTTGCTTTCAAGTGGACATATCTGCCTATCTCAAAAATCAGTATTAATCATACACATAGCATGGAGCCAGTCATTTTCATCTCTGGCATCCGCCTGATGCTAAGAGAAAGATTCTGCTCCCAGAATTGTCTTTCACCATTCAGTCATATCAAGCCACCTTCTCACACCATTAATTCAGTATGGCCACACCACTTTGGCACCATCCCAACAAGGGGCTGTGGATAAGATGTGCCAGGATGAACAAATGAGGGGAAAAGAGAAGCCAGAAGAGGTTCTGAAGGAACTGGAAGAGGGGCTGCAGCCTGATGCACTCTACACCAGGGGTCGGCAATCTTTCAGAAGCGGTGTGCTGAGTCTTTTATTCACTCTAATTTAAGGTTTCGGATGCCAGTAATACATTTTAATGTTTTTAGAAGGTTTCTTTCTATAAGTCTGTAATATATAACTAAACCATTATTGTATGTAAAGTAAATAAGGTTTTTAAAATGTTTAAGAAGCTTCATTTAAAATTAAATTAAAATGCAGAGCCCCCAGGACAGGACAGGTCCTAGGCAACATGAGTGCCACTGAAAATCAGCTCGTGTGCCGCCTTCGGCACGTGTGCCATAGGTTGCCTACGCCTGCTCTACACAGATGGACGCCAGAGTCTTCCTCTTGCAGCAGAAGGAATAGGTGTCAGGGGATTCTGTGAACAGTGCTAGGTACATATTTGTGCATGGAGGATCTGCCAATTGCTATCCCTGGTGGGCTGTGGACCCAAAGTGGAATGCAGACTGTACATCAGTAAAATCCTAGTGTGGACAGGGCAGATCACTTTGAGTAGCTACATCCAGCTAAAACTACAATTAGTCTTTTCTAGTCTAGGATTTTACAACGTTAGTGCACATTGTGAAAACACACTTATTTTTAGAGTAGCTTCAAAGTACCTCAAACTCTATATTGCACTGATCCTCCCAACATCCCCATGGCTGGGGGGTGCACCATTATTCCCATTTTACAGAGAAGGCAGAGTCACTAAGCCACTCACCCAAGGGCACTAGTGAATTTGTGACAAAACGGAGTTGAATGGAGGTGTCCTGGGTCCTACACTAATGCCTTCACCACTGGACCCTCCTTGCCAGAACCGCACCAACGGCTGCACCCCTTGCGGGACTGGGCGACTGCAGCGCAGACGAGGCCCCAGGCGCCCTGGGCCAGCATTGTTTCCCATCACCGCACCAGTGCTTTCCTGCGATAATGGCGGTGTTCTCGCCTGCCCAGCAAAGTATTGGTGTCTCCGCAGCAACAACAGTGTCTTACCCTCCCCCACCATCCCGCGGGGAACCGTGTCCCCTCCCCCCTCCCGCGGGGTACTGGTGTCTCCCCCTCACTCTGGACAAGGGTCACGAATGAAATCCAGCGGTTGAGCGGCTGCACTTCCGCATAGTAACGGAACGCGGTTGTTAGGGAGTGTCCGGCGCCGCGGTGCCCCGGAAGCGGTTGTGTGGCAGCCGAGCCGCTGCGCTCGGGTTTCTCCCATAGGGCGCCGCTCGCTCGGGGGCGTGTCCTTCCCGGGTCGCTTCCCGTTCGGCCCCTCCCCTCAATGAGAGCGAAGGGGAAGCGGCCGGGCGCTGAGGGCGGAGCCGCCGGCGGGGGCGCAGGGAGAGCGGCGCCCGGGGCCCCAGCCCGCCCGGCCGGGGAGGAGCAGAGCAGAGGAGAGGAGCTGCCGGCGCTAGGTACTCCAGGCGCAGCGGGGCCGGCCCCTCAGCGGGGGGTTGTGGCTGGGGAGCGGGGCTGGTGGCTTGCGGCGGGGTCTGGCTATCTGTCCATCTGTCCGCCAGTGGGGCCGGCTCGGCTGCAGGCTGTTCCCAGGGCGTTGGGGTGGTCGGGCGCACCCCGGTCTGTCGGGCAGGGGTCTTAGCCGGGGCGAGCGGAGGGGGCCCCTGCCCCACGCGGGTGGGGTCCCGGGGTGGCACTTCCCGGCATTGTGTCGGGGGGGCTCTTTCTGCCGTGTGCGTCCGAGCCCCTGCTAATCGGGCCCATTTGTCTTCGGGGGCGGCTGCAGGAGCAGCAGGCTTTTATGGGCTGCCTTGTAACACGTATATGACTGGCCTCCTCCGCATCCTTAAGCTGCTCTTACCCTGGGGCTCCCAACTTTCCGTGGGCCAGACGTGTTGGGAAGCTGGGGGGCTCTGCTTGTATCCTGGAGGTCTGGAGCTCTACCTTGTTGGGCAGGCATGTGGGCTTCCTATACCATGGAGGCGACAAAGTCTCTTGTAAGCCTTGTTGACACAGCTGCTTCTGGACAAATTTCCACATTGCTCTGAAGTGCCTTGGCTAGCAATGGGGTGGGAATACTGGTGTAGGATTGGTACCTAAGACACCAGCAGCAGGCTGCCCAGATCTGGTCAGATCATTGTTTGATGACAGTTGTAAAAATGATAGTGTCAAGCTTTCCTGAGTTGTCATACCATCGCTTGCTTCATCAGTTGTGGGAAATATTCAGAAGTTCCATGTTGATGTTGATGTAGTTGTGGTGGCTGGCAGATCCTGGGTATGCTTCATTTGGCCACTCTTGGCAGTCTGTTGTGAGTAGGTCTTAGAAGAGCTGGGCTATCAGCCTTCATTTTTAGGCTACTACAGGTTAAATTACTTTAACATAAATTTGACTGCAAGCTGGCTTCTTTGAAGAAGCATCATAAATAGGCTTAGGAGTCCAAATGGTTCCCCACTAATGGGTATTCAGAACTGGGAAACAAGTTACTCTCGTGGTAGTTGAGCCGTTCTCCTGCAGACTTTCTCAATGGATTATGTTTGTTTTTTGTTTAATCCTAGATAGTTGAGTGCATAATTTCCAACAATCCTGCATAATTTGCAGTGATCCTTTATTACTTGCCTAGAGGCTGCAAATTAAATTAGGGACCCATTGTATTATACTGCATACAGATGCATAGACAGTCTGCACTGAAGAGCCTATGGTCTAAATAGAAAAGATGACAAAGGGTGGGAGCAGAAAGAAAAAACGAGAAGTGCAACGATTTGCCCAAGGTTACACAGCAGATGAGAATCAGGAGTAGAACCTGGCCTCTTGACACCCAGTCCAACTGCTCTGTCTACTAGACCACACTGTCTCCTGAGTTAGAAGATTTGTCAAAAGGCATCTTTACCATCTCACTAAGACGAGTTTACATGATGTGGTGGGTTTTATATTCAATATATGTTGATCTTATGATTTTAATACTAGAACTGTGTGTGATGCATGTGGCGCTATACAAGTGGAGTGATTGAAATTATTGCAAAAGATACAGTTAAAAATAGTGATGTGCACATCAGATGATATTAGTTGATTTAGCATGGATCTGAAAAAAAATGGATATTTAAGATTAGAAGAGTAAAATCTATTAATAACTTGTGTGAATGAGGAAAAAACAGCACTTGGTTTGAAAGCTTAACTCTGATTCAAATATAGACTTAAAATTTACCTCCACTTTATTTCTAACCTCTTAGTAGAATGTAATGTCGGAAACCAGTTAACTGTAGTATATTTTAGTCCACAAGATAGTAAAGTGTTTGTATCAAGTGCATTTCTAATTACTAGAGAGACAGGGTGCATGAGGTAGTATATTTTATTGGACCACCTTTTTGTTGGTGAGAAGGGCAAGCTTTTGATCTTGCACATAACTCTTCAGGGACCAACATGGCTACAGCATCATTGCATATCTCTAATTACTCACAGGCAAAATTATATTCATGCAGTTGTACATTTTGATGCAGTGTCAAAGTTTGGGTTGTCCTGGTATTACATTTTCCTTTAGCATTTTGACTTTATTTAAAATGTATTACATTGATAAAATGAAAACCAAACAATGCTGTCCTGGAAAAATACAGACCACCTTTTTTTATCTGAGGAGAACTTGCTCCATAGCTCTTAGAAGAGGGGAGTCTTAGGGTTGGTCTACACTACGGGGTAAAATCGATTTTAGATACGCAATTTCAGCTACGTGAATAACATAGCTGAAGTCGAATATCTAAAATCGATTTACTCACCCCTCCTCACCGCGCGGGTTCGATGTCCGCGGCTCACCATGTCGATTCCGGAACTCCGTTGGGGTTGGTGGAGTTCCGGAATCGATATAAGCGCGCTCAGGGATCGATATATCCCGTCTAGATTAGACGCGATATATCGATCCCAGAGCAATCGATTTTAACGCGCCGATATGGCGCGTAGTCTAGACATGGCCTTATTTAAGAAAGTTGAATATGAAGAACCAGTAGGCTGAAATGTTTTTAAACATTAATTAACAGCTTGTAAAATTTGCCACCTTTCCCACTCTTCAGACCACATAAGAGTGGCCTTGCAAAACCCTTTGAGCCTATTTGTAAATTACTGTTTGTCATAGCCTGGATCTCACACTTGAATTTTATCACAGTATGTCTTAATCACTGTGTGTAATCACCACATGTGCAGTCTTCCTTACTCCTACAGCCCCTTCAACATTTGCCCTTCCTCTTTGGTAAATTAGATATTTATCATGCCTTTCAGTCACAAGCAAACAGAATTTAACCATAGTGCATTTATTTCTGTTTAGTTGCCATATTTTCAATACATTATTGATGACAAGATATTTGCCAAGCTAAAGTAAAGGATGAAGTTAATGATTTTAGGAAAAGAGTAAACTGTATGTACTCATTCTGAAACCATTATAAAAGGCTAGAAGCTCTTTCCCACAGAAGCATAGCCAAAAGATTCCTTCTGTGTTTCTTAAGGTAAGTCAACTTTTTATGGGTTGTAAGCCAACAAAAGCCATAGAGAAAACTTTGCTTTCTGCTAGTTGCATCAGTAGCTAAAGCTTTGCCTATATTTGGAAGTCTTAGCACAAATTTCCAGTGTTGATGCTGACAGGTCAGGTGGTGGTAGTAATGGTGTGTATCTAAAACATCCTTGGCCATTTGGAGCCCTGCCTGTGTCAGAGTTGAACTAAAGGTTTCTAGGGGAAAATAGTGAAAAGTCCTTGTGTAGGAAAAATAGCCGCAGAAGAGGTAAAACTGTTTATTTAAGTTAAACTTGCATACCATTCAGGGGACACTGAATTTAAAATAGAATTCTTTATCTATTTTATTAAAGTATTGAAAATCTAACTTGGAAAGCTAAGCTTGGAAAATAGCTATTCATAGCTAATG
Source organism: Chelonoidis abingdonii (assembly GCF_003597395.2). NCBI lineage: Eukaryota > Metazoa > Chordata > Testudines > Testudinidae > Chelonoidis > Chelonoidis abingdonii. The sequence continues at coordinate 42,583,440 of NC_133777.1, forward strand.
GCTGTATCTATACTACAATTTTTTTTGTTTTTGTTTGGTCAAACATTTTCCAGTCCTGCTTACACAATGTGGCTCCTCTGGTGCTAGCAACAGTGGTTAGTTTAATGTGGACAAGTCTCCTGTGGCTGCTGGAATTAACATGACCTCTGATTCCACTCAGAACTTGTCTAAATGACACTGTTAGAAATGCTGCATGGAAACCTTGGGTATGCGAGCACTGCTAATGTTTCTACCCATGGTGAAACTACATCAGTAGCATTGAATCCTTCAAGATGAAAGATGTTATATCAACATCAGAAGACTATTCTTGTATCTCTAGCAGACAGTTTGATGAAGAAATGTAAATTTATTGACTCTGTTCTCTGAACTTCTGCTAATAGGGGGTTCTGGATTCTGGTTTTATTTTTGTGACAGGCTGGTGACTTATTCATCCGCTGGATGTAAACTGTCATATTTGGCATGCACACGCAAGTCTGTTGCTGTCTTGCTGTAGATTCCCCAGCATAAAATCTCTGTAGAAGTGTCCCTCACTTTCGTAGTAGAAGAGTTGCTTTTTAACAGAGAGCTTACGTGCTCCTGAAAACTGTATACACCTGTTTCATCAGCTGATTTCCATCCAATGTGAAATACCAGGCTACATGTACTTGAAGAAAGAAACTGCTGTGCCATCATTGCAAGGTTTACAGATTGAATCCCACATGGTACCAGAGTCTATGTTCAAGTCTGAACCAGGAAAAATGTTAGCTCTGTGGAATTAGAGGTCTCAGATGGCATATGTGCCGTGCTGTACCTCTAACACCAAAGTGTTTTTTTTAAAGAATGGACAAAATTATTTTTCTAAAAATGTGTGGGTTCAAGAGCTGTCAAAGATGAAGTATGGCTTTTAGACAGTACAGTTCAGGACTGTTCTCTTTTTTTGTGGAAGGACTCACAGTTGCAGCTGAAACCTTCCACAAAAAAAACATTCACAAAAAAAGTGGTGGTATAGCAATTCTATGTTTCATTCACTTATCTGACCATTATAGGAACATAGGAATTGCCATATGGGATGACATAGATGTGGAGTAACCTCTATCCCATTTTAGGTCTCCTAATTTTCTGTAGTTAGAGATTTGCATAAACCATGAAGCATTAGGATTACTACTTTTTATAATAGTTAATGCTAGTACATTTTATAGCTTTGGACATTTATATAGCTAACAAGAATATCCAGTCACTTTTTGAATTTTACTTAATTTTTGGCCACCATGATATCATGTTGTGGTGAGTTCAATAACTTATTTCATTAAACTTTTTGCTATTGTTATAAGCATGTGAAGTGAGAAAATGTAATAATTTAAATTTGCACTTATCTTATTAACATTAACCTAATTCATATTTCCACACCAGTACAATCGGGGCCAGTGCAATCATTTAGGCGACATAGGCAGTTGCCTAGGGCACTGTCATTTGGGGGGCACCATTTTCTTTGGCAGCAACTGCAGCGGCCGGATCTTTGCCTGCCTTGGTCGCCACTAGCATTTAGGCGGAGGGAGCTGGAGCAGCGGAGTGCAGAGAGGGCTGGTTGTAGCAAGGGGGGCGGTGGCACGCAGGGGAGCTCCTTGCCCCAGCTCACCCCTGCCTCGCCTCCTCTCCGAGCATGCTGTGGCCGCTTCACTTCTCCCACCTACCAGGCTTGCGGTGCCTAAGCTGATTGGCACCGCAAGCCTGGGAGGCGGAAGAAGTGAAGCAGCCATGGCGTGCTTTGGAGTCCTCGTGCGCGAAGCAGGGGTGAGCTGGGGTACTTCAGGGTGGAGTGTGGGGAGCTGCCACAAGGGTGGCGCCTCAGGGCAGGGGCACGGGCGCAAGGTGGAAAATGTTTCGCCTAGGACGCAAAACATCTTTGCAATGGCCCTGAGTACAATAAATCTCATCCATAACTATGACAATTGTTTTGTATAAGTTGTCTACTAATTCAGTTTTATGTAACTTGCAAAGAATTAGGAAGGGGCCCTCTCTTCTCTAGAGAGAAATAGCATGAATTCAGTTTGGAAGGTGTAGTCTGTAGTCTGCAGCACATGCTGTCCAGATTTAAATAGTTATTCCACCTTCTCCTTAAGAAGCTACCTTATGATTATGTCTGTCTTAGACCTCCTTGACACTTTCCCTCTACAAATAATGTAAGTAATAACCATCTGCTAAATGTGTCTTTGTATGGGAATCATCTGCATTACTCTGCTTCTCCTTATTGCCTGGTATGTCACCTTTAAAAGACACATTTATGTTTGATTGACCTCAACTTCATGTTGTTTGCATATTTATTTTGTTTAGTCTCCAAATGTGGTAACTTTTTCTGTATGTGGTTATCTGTCACTTTTTCTACTGCAACCATTTCCCCATACTCTATTTCTTAATGCCACTAAGGTTGGGAGATCAGTCCTTTTATGAAAGTAAGCTGTGACACATACGTGCTAGTGTTAATTGTTATTAATTGGTCCTTCCCTGAGTCAGTAACTTCTTTTGGATTGTAACCTAATAGAATCACTGTGGATTGTGTGGGTAATCCAATTTTAGTTAAAATTAGTTCCACAGTTTATGATGTGCAGATAAAGTTTCATTTCCTTTTATTGGCTTTGAATCTGCTCTTTTAACTTCATTGACTGTCCTCTTGCCTTTTGTGTTATGAGAGGGGGAGAGCAGAAGCTTCCAACTTACCTTTGCTATACCACCACTCGTAATTTTATATCCTTTTATGTTCCTTGTTTCCTTTAAGGTAAACAATCACTGTCTCTTTAGTCTTTCTTTATATGAATTTTTCCATGCCCCTGATAATTCATGTTGCCCTTTTCTGACCTTCTTAATTCTGTAACTTCTTTTAAGATGAATATCCAGTACTGCACTCAGTATTCTAGGTGAGGCCACATCCCTCATTTAATAAATGGCATTAAAATATTTCTATATTTTCTGTCCTGTTCCTTATGCTTCTTAATAACTTGTCTGTATTATGTAAATCTTAATATGGTAATTATGTAAATTCACTTGTTGTCTGAGACTTTTATGAAGGCTGAAGAGTATTCTTTCTACAAAACTATTGCTTTATCCTAGTTTACAAACCTACAGTTTTGGCCTACAGCTGAGACCAGGATAATCAATTCAGGCTGTAGTAAAAACATGCATTGAAACCCCATGGAAGCCCATTTTACATAGTTCTATTCTTTAATACTATTAATTATACACAGTTAAGATGTATCTGATTTAATATCAGTTTGCTCACTTCATGCTTGTGTAGAAAACCACATTTGTCATGTAACAGTGATTGCTTATGGGGATTTAAGTTGCTTGCTTTTGTCAAATCCACATCTTTATCACCTTATAGTAGCAAGAATATCTAGTTCAGTAAAAAATTAAGTAAACATTGTTCACTGGTGGAGTTCACTTGTAGGTCACAAATCAGACTCTACTGATTAAAATCTTCATTGAGGAGAGAGTGCATTATTGTACAGTAGGAGCTAGCAAAGTTAACTGGAATTATAGTTGGACAAGACTAATAAATACAAGCTTTATTGTGAGAAAAGGAGTCTGTGAATCCAGAAGTTTAACTGCTTGCTCTCATGAAATCCAGGTCAAAAAGAGTTTTTAGCTGTGAAGAGCCCTGTCTTCAAAGAATATTTTTTAGATAAAACATTGCTGGAACTCTTTTAAAACATAAGCATTAATGTTCAGGTATTGTGTGAGTTTGCTTTTCAAACATCTCCCAAGAGATTGATTTGTCATCATGTGAAATACTTTAAGTGCTTTAGCTTTAACATCTTTGCAGAATGTGTGCGATGTACTGGTGTCTGACTGGGGCTAGTTCAGTTAAATTTGCTTTTCATAAGTAGGCTCTAAAAGACAGTATAGAGGAGGTTAGTATCATTACCCCCCTCTGTGCCTCAGTTTCCCCTTCTGTAAGATGGAAGGTGACTTGTCCAAGGTCACACAGCAGGCTAGTGGACAGAGCTGGCAGTAGAACTTAGGTCTCCTGAATCCCGGGCCTGTGGTCTGTCCATTAGACAGTGATGCCTCACACAAATTATCATGTCCTCTGACAAAGCAGGGACTGGATTTTATCTCTGAACTGTCAACATCTAAGGCAAAGACCTTAAATGAGACTGCTACCTAGCACAAAACTAACTTCATATTTCCTGAATCTTTTACTTTAGGAAAACTGGCAACCTAAGAATTATCTTTCTGCTTGAAAACTTTCTCACTACTAGTCTGCCTTGTAATGTGTAGGATGACTACAGCTGAAAAATGTAGAGGGGAAACTTTTTTCAGCTTGTTTACTTGGTACTTGTTGAGAGTACTCTGTAATACATTCATGTTCTGTTCTTCCTGCTTATGTGGGTGTTTTGCACAGCAAGTATGGATGAGGAGCACCTTAAAATAAGAGTGTGATTTGTGAAACCTGAAAATTGAAGGGGAAACACAGGGGCAGGCATAGTACCTGAAGTGGCTTTTTAACTCCTTTTTCATAGTGTCTGTTTTTCAAGTTCAAGTCAAGGTTAAAGTTCTGCAGCAACATCACCTTTGCCAGGATGCTCAGAAATGTTTTCTATTCCTGTGTTTCTTTAAAATGTGCCTTAATTTATATAAAGGTATAGCAAATTATATAGCTGTTCAATGTGTAAATCTTGTAGAAATTGTGTTTATTTCCTAGTTCTTATTTGGACAAGCATATAATGTTTTCTTAATATAGGTCTTGCTGTTAATTTTCCATTTTAAAGACATATCAGGCCAACAGTGCATCTGTTTAAACTGAGAGCTGGATCTTGACAATGTAAAAAGGTAGAAACTAAATCTTTTTAGATAAATGTTAAGTGTTAGAGCACATTAACACTTGAACATCCTAAAACTGAGTGGTAACCATTCTACATATCTACAACTTTCTCTGCTCTAACATTGACTGTTGTTGGGAGAAGGAGAATTGTGCTTAGAACAAAGACTTATGATTTTTCTCTTGGAGGCTGTCCCAGTAGCATTCTTGGGCCTGTCAGAGGAATATTATTTATGCTGAAGGGATTAGTTAGTGGACTGTCTTGTAAATGTTAAATCCCTACGAAGGATGCCCATGAATCATGATTTTGGTGGGGGGGGGGTTGTCAATGGCTTCTAACCTTACTGTCTGATCAAATTTTTCAAACTTGACTGTGGACGTTTTATAACAGATTAGTTGCTCTTCTATATTTATTTACATGCCATCTTTCAAAGTTCAGGTATCAGTTCTCTCTCTGTTTATTTTTAAAGTAGCTTTATTCCAAGCCCAAGCATGGAAAACTCCAACTCAGAAGTGTAACTTAAGAAGTTATGTAAACATGATCTCTCTCTCTCTCTCTCCCCCTTCACATAGCTCCCTCCACTGTGGGAGTAGTGCTTCAAGTACTCCATTCTGTGTAGCTTTTTAATCATCTTTCTTCTGAGCTGATCAGAGCGAAATGCTTGAATGTCATCAAAGGTTTGTCAGTTCACATTTGGGAAGTACTTATTGTGGGAAAACTAGGTTGAAAACAGTTTTGTATCTAAACCTGAACATTGTGGGTTGTAACTGAAACTTTCTGGTAGCATTTAATTATGGTGTACAGTACACTATACTATTGAGGTGGCCTAATGAAAAAAGGCTTGCTGTCTGATTATAACAATTAGTTGCTCTTCTTCTATGCATTGCAATAAAGTGTTGCCTTCATGAAAGTGAAAACTTGGATGGTACCATTTAAAACAGGAAATGATAAAATACTACTTAAATATGTCATTGTTCACACAATCAAAAGGGGTGTGAAATGACTGCATACTGAAAGTGCAGACTAATTTGAGATGCATACTTTTAAGTCAAGACTTGATGGCAAGATTTAAAAACTAAAATCATATAACGGGATGTACTAAATTCTGATTCTGTTTATTTTATCCTAGTTAACCTAAAAACTAAATACCTTGTCACTGCCTCTTCTGAACTTATATACAGTGTTGTAGCTGTATCCCACCTTGTCTTCTAAACTTGACAGTCCACAGACTAAGCTGTGTAGAGGATTCCCATACACTGCCTTAAAATGGAGTTAAGGTTATAAATGTGTATAGCTCATTTAAATAAATTTTAAAGTCTTTGTGTATTCTTACTTGTGGAATTGACTCTTCCTTCCTCTGAGTTGTGGAATCACAAAGAACAGTTTCTCTTGGGACACTGTTTGTGCGCTGTTAACTTGAGTAGCCCACTTGTCAGAATGCCCACTATCAACAATACCCAGGCGCCATGCAGTCACAAGGTCTGGCTGTGCCCAGCCTATAACTAGTCTCTTGGGATTGACTCCTTTAGTGGGCTGGGCCCCATGGACCTACATGGGTTCTGTTGGAACAGGCTTGTGGTCTCCAAGACTGGGCCTTCGGCACTAGCGATCCCTATTTTTCTCTGACTCCTTCCAGTGAATCCAGCCAGGCCAGACTCCTGCAGGAGGCTTGTGCGGTACCTCTTCAGGCCACAGTGTTCCCAGTGGGTATTTACAACCACATAGGCAGCCTTTTCAAAACCAGATTAATTGTTTTAGTCACTTGGCATACACAATCTGAAAGATTTTTAGGTCAGAATAGAGGAATGAAGGTTAATGGATAGTCCAGTCTGGTCAGCCCATAGCCACACTGTAGTGAAACTCTATTTTCAGACTCTGTCTCCCTCTCTGTGTGACCTCCTTAGTCAGTCAGTTCCAGGTGAGAAAGCTCCAAGCTTCCTCCAGAAGACAACAGGGAGAGTGGCCTCACAGCTTGAGAACAAAAGAGTGAGAGGAATGGCCTTTTTTTTTCAGCTCCCCTGCTGAAAGGTAGCAAAATTTACGAGTCACTGGAACTTGCATTGTCTCTGACCCCCTTGGTGATCTGGGTCTGTTCCAACTGTTCCTTGATGACTCTTCAATCCATTTAGACAGGGAAGTGACACACACAACTATGTCTCTTAGTCTGCCCTAACAGCAAACTTACTCTCTCCCCCCTTACCCACCCAAAGAGGGTAACAGTGCAACATATAGGGGAAACTGAGGCACAGATAGGTGTCATAAAATACTACAGAAAATTCCAACTTGGTCACATGAGGTCCTGGTTTTTCTTAGGTTAACTGGGTTGAGTGCTGCCACTGATTTTTTCTGAAGTGTCAGAAGAGGTGTTTATACTGTCAGCGTGGTCTCCTCATTTGTTAAGGTCTGACTCTGGTGCTGAAGGCTAGTACCCCTGATTTCTTGGCAGCATGTATTCTATGCTTAACAGTTGAGTACTGAGGATCTAGCACTGAAGATTCAGGAGAATTGCATGGTGTGAGGCTCTGTGTAGAATAATTAGCTCATATTCCCCTGGATCTTAACTAAATTGGGTCGGGTGCTGAGAACCTGACATCCTTGACTCTGTAGTCCCCTAATCCTTCTGCTTTTGACTGAGTTGTCACCCCTAAATCTGGGTTTGGATTTTTGTGTGCTCCAGATCCTTCAGGGATAGTCAGCTAAGACTCTGGGTGTTCCTTTTGTGCCAATCCCTTAATTTTTTAAATGTTGCCCTTAGAAATCAAGGACCCTAGCTGCACACCTATTTATTTATCCTTCCATTTTGTTTAAACTCAGTTAATTCACGATCACTCAAACCAAGGCTGTCCTCTACAACTAGCTCTTCAATGAGGCCCTTGCTACTTACCAGTACTAAATCTAAAATGGCATCACATCTTGTTGGTTCATTAACTGTTTGGTTAAGAAATTTGTTGATTATCACAACCAGAATATCTGGGCCTTAACTTTATTACTAGCATTTGGCCTCCAGTCTGTATCTGGGGAAACTGGTCTCTCTTAATCATATAATTCCTGGTAAAATATATTTCATTTAAAAATGTTGAGGTCTCTGTCCATATCCAAATTGGATCCTGAGTGTCTGTAGCAGACCCCAAGCACTATCCTAGTGGAGACTTGATTACTTTTCTTCCCCAAAGTGATTCTGAACAGCTTCCATTTTCTTGATTCCATCACTTCTAAATTCTGTAGTCAGCTGATCTTGTCATTAATATACAGTGGTATCCCACCACCTTTACCTTTGTATTTCCTGAACAACATATACCCTTCCATACCTGTATTCTAGTGCTGACTACTGTTGCACTGTTTCCATTATCCCTGTAATATATGGTTTTACTTCCTGCACCAGTGGTTCAAGTGCCTCCATTTGTTACCCAGGTTTCTTGCATTGGTGCACAGACGTAGTTATTTCTGCTTGGCTTCACCCATATTCTTCCCCTGATTAGGTAGTTATTTTACTGCCACTGTTGTCTACTTGACTGTTAGTGATACTGGTGCTATCTTTTCCTCTTGTTGTCCATTCTCCTTCCCTCTGTTTTCTCCATTGCTAGAGCTTCTTTTACTTACTTTTTCACTCTAACTCAGTATTAAAATCAGGCATGGAGACTACATAAACTAGGAATTCAGGGGAGATGCTTAAAGCTCTTAGTCAGTTGTGCCACCTACATCCTGGAAGTCTATTTCTTTCCCAGCTCAGGTGGAGTCCATTCCACGAGAACAGTTCTCTGTCCATAAATGCCTTCCAGTGGTCAAACATCTCAAAGCCCTCCTTTTATAGCACCATTGTCTGAGCCATCTGTTGATTATAATCTTGTCTCACCTTCACTGTCAGTTAGAATCCCACTGAAGATCACCTGAACCTCTTTCTTTAAGTGTCTTTCCCCAGCCTGGTGTAGTCTTCCTTGATGCATCCCTATCGCTGGGTAAATTCTCTCCATCAGGGATGTTGGGTTGTGGGGGAATTTAAAGTAGAGCTTGGGTGGCCCAAATGGCCTAGTTTCCCAAGTCGCTATAGCATCCAGGGCTCCTGGGCCATGCTGTCCTAATGGTTGGAGACAATGCAGCTGCCCTTTGGTGCTGGATAGTGTGGCCTAAGTCAGTGGGAGTGCCCTTTGCAGCAGGGCCGTGTGGCCTAGTGGCCAGAGTCGATGGTACTACCTTTGCTGCAGCAACTGCCAATTTAACTGCATGACTGAAAGCTTTGTCTTGATTAGGAACTTGGCCTTTGGCCATTGCCTGGTTTGAGCTAGAAGGTGAAAAAGATCTTTGTCAAACCACCTCCTTGTTCTTGGCGGACTTAAATTCCTAATGTAGTCTGGTTGCATGAAAAGACCCCCAGGAATGAATTGTTGACCGTCTGATGTATAGATTTCTTAGCAGTGTCAAGGGACTTCATCCCAGAAGGCTTTTTAGAAGGCACTGATGTAGTTCCAAGTATCTGGCTTTGAGTCTTTATCCACAAGTTGAAAACTATTTTACCAACGTTTTTGGAGGCCGCTTGTAGTTGGAATTTATACTCTGTGATCCACTGAAGGTTGTTTTCTAGCTGTTAAATTTAAAAAAATAAAAACCACAAGGTTAGCAGAAGATGGACCTCAGGGTTCTTCTCCTATGGAAAGTGATTGGCTGCTTAAGATCATGCTGAAGTTACAGGTTGACTGACACATGTTCTCTAGCTTTATTCCATCCAGATTATCCTCAGGGTATCCCCAGTGGGAATGGTGTGAATTAAATTGCAACAATAGACTGAAGGTCCTGAGGAGGTGGATAGGAGTGGAGTTGGCCAGTTGGCAGATGGAGATTTATAGATGCTAAGTCAGGGCCTTCACTCTTACAGCTGTCCATTCAATAACCTCACAGTTGATTGTGAGACTGGAGTTGCTAGAATACCTTCCCTGATGTAGGATGCCATCCTGTATATTGCCTGTGATGGAGAGAGACAACAGCAAAATCGTGAAGTGATAGTCATTAGTATAGTTTCCTGAAGCAAGATGACGTGCTTCATGTTCTGCAGCTCGCTGAAGGAGGGTATATCCCACTTGGTCATGGAGATGTCCTGGATACTGAGATGCAACACCTGTAGCAAATGTCTTCACTGTGGTGCTACGCTAGTACAGTTGCAGCACCGTAGCTGTGCCACTAACATGTATGGTGTGGACAAGCCCTATTTGTTTTCTAAGCTCTCAACTGCTGTAGGTGGGTTGCAGAAAGCTGTGGGCATGAACAGATTGTAATGGCTCAATCTGTGTTGCTTGGAAAATTCTGAATTTTGACACTGATGTTCACAGCATGTTAAAAATCAGCTAGGAGTAGTTCTGCAAGTGCTCACATCAGAGCTGAGTAACACTGGATTGCTATTTGTCTTTAGCTTAAAAATGTACGTGCCTGCAGAAAAAAATCTATTTACTAGAAATCAAAGCATCTCAAACTTTCTTCTTATAGGCAGCAGAAGCTAATACAAAAAAAATTCCTTGCTGACCACATGTTTAGGAAGTTGCAGATTAGAATTTTTGATTTTTCAAATTATAAACCCAGGAATTCATAATGGAAACAGGCTAATGTGTGTTCCTACCTACATCTATTACCTACTACTGCAATCTAACTGATCTGGGCTAACCACCTGTGCAATTATTCAAAAGACTGAGGTATGTGACTTGAAAAAAAAATTTATTTGCTCTCTGTTCTTTCCCCTCCATCGCAAGCAATCTGAAATGAGCACAAGATGCTAGGGAGTTTTGGCAAGTGTCACTGGGGAAGGGGAACTGAAGTAATCTGGCAATCAGTTTCTCTTCAGTGTAGCTAGATATTCAGATGTCCTGCTATGTTGCTCTAAAGTTCATTGGGTTGCTTTGACTGTATTTTTTTTTTCTTGAGTAACAGTTCTCCCTGTCAGCTGCCAACAACATCCTGTCGGCAAAGTCTGACTCAAATTTGTTCCTGAAAGAGTTCATTTACTTAAGATCTGAGGGACCAGTCAGAGTTCTAAGCACCATACAATAAACATTAAAACAGGACATAGAAAATAAAATGAAGAAAACCTAGTTTAAACAGACATCCAGAATCAAAGGATCTGTCGCAAGGGCAAATGAGTCTTTCAGTCAATACCCCACTAGCTGAAAAGGATCTGTTGTCTATTTTTGGTGTGTTTTAGGAAGGAAGGGGAGAGCTAATATCTAGAGCTCTATGCGGATACAAAATTTGTATCTGCATCCGATCCACAAATGTGGTCTGTGGATAGCCACAGATTTGCAGGGCTCTACTAATACCTAAAATGAGAGAATGAAGAGAAGCAAGGATGTTGGTGCAGAGATGGGCACAAAAAAATCAAGGGTAAGTTTGCCATAAAATGTGGGACTTGCATCCTTCCATAAAAGCACCAATGTATGAACTCCTTTTGGGAAGAGTTCCACAGCAGAGCATCTTTGACCAAGAAAGTCTTGACCCTGGATCAAGAATTAGATCTACCCTGGCTGACTGGTCCAATACATAGGTGAAAGGCCTATCATTCAAATACTTGAGGCCTGGATTATGAAGGGCTTGGCTGCAGTATTGATGTCAAGACACTGAGTTATAGCATTTGGGGTATTGATATAAGTGTGAGTGAGAGGATGGGCACATACCTGTTGTAAAGAGCAAGTTAGAATCCTGTATCTATTTCTAAGGAAGCTCAGGTAAAAATATTACATTGATTTGGCATGAAGGTTTGCGGCTGTCTTGTTAACTTCCTTACCTATTTGAAGGCTGTTAGCATAATATTTTTGGTGTATTGAAGCAACTGTACAACCTTGTCTCTTAAAAGTCTATAAGTGGCTGTCGAAAGCTCCATTTCAGATATTCGGCATTGGAAACTTGGATACCAAAATTGCTTGGCCTAGATGGAAGACGAGATTGTGGAACATACGTATGTTGTCCAAGTTTGGAATAAGAAATTTGAACAAGGGAACACTACCTTGTGACATACCTCTTTCATATGAGACAAAGATCACATTTTACAAGCCTCTTAAGGGAAGACCTTGACTATAAGTAGAACTGGATCTTTGTTCCTAAACAGGCCCAGACACCCAAGCAGAGAGCAATACTTCTGGCCAGCTAAACACTCTTTCTTTACGTGGCTCTTTGAACAGTACAAACTAAACAGCATATAACATTGTCTGCTGTATTGTACAGTTTCTTTTCTTTTGTAAGAAATATTGTAAAGGTAACTTCTTCATGTTCGCTCTAGTGACCGAAGTTTTTCAACAGAACTAAGCTAATTCCAAACTAACAGACTTTTTTGGAAAGCAAAACCAGTATGAGAAGTCTAGAGAGACTTGAAGAGACCTGGAGTTGGAAGATGATAGAACCTGTTTTAGACAATTCTAACCAAGCAGTTTTATCTCTTTGCCTATTAACCACTATAACCTAGATAAACCAGTGAAATTTTAAACACCTGTTCTTTTTAAAAATAATGTACTTTGAGTTAGGAATCTTTCCTGCATCAGTGCAACCAACTCTTACAGAGTCTCAGGTTTCATTTTTTTGGGGGGAAAAAAGTTTCTAGTCTCTCTGTATATTCTGAGAACTCCACAAATGTGAATCAAATGAAAACTGAAGCAGCAATGCGTTCCTGATTATGCAGTTGTACACCTCCAGTGATGTCACTGCTATGGGGGGAATGGCAACTACTTCTCTTAGGAATAGGTTATCCTGGGGACTCTGCTGTTCCAGCTCTAGATGGGGAACAATAGGGGGTGCCATTTTCTTGATCAGGGTCTGAATTACTTCATCATAGACTTTAAGGTCAGAAGGGACCATTATGATCATCTAGTCCGACCTCCTGCACAACACAGGCTACAGAATCTCACCCACCTACTCCTGTATCAAACCTGTGTCTGAGCCATTGAAGTCCTCAAATCGTGGTTTAAAAACTTCAAGATGCAGAGAATCTTCCAGCAACTGACCCTTGCCCATACTGCAGAGGAAGGTGAAAAACCCCCAAGGCTTCTGCCAATCTGCCCTGGAGGAAAATTCCTTCCTGACCCCAAATACGGCCATCAGCTAACCCCTGAGCATGTGAGCAAGACTCACCAGCCAGACACCCAGGAAAGAATACTCTGTAGTAACTCAGATCCCACCCCATCTAACATCCCATCACAAGCCATTGGGCATATTTACTGCTCGTAGTCAGACACGAATTAATTGCCAGAATTAGGCTATCCAGTTATACCATCCCCTCCATAAACTTATCAAGCTTAGTCTTGGAGCCAGATACACCTCTACCTCGATATAATGCTGTCCTCGGGAGCCAAAAAATCTCTACCACGTTATAGGTGAAACTGCATCATATCAAACTTACTTTGATGTGCCAGAGTATGCAGACCCGCCCCCCTCCTCCCCGGAGCACTGCTTTACCACATGATATTCAAATTTGTGTTATATCGGGGTAGAGGGGTATGTCTTTTTTGCCCTCACTACTCCCCTTGGATGGCTGTTCCAGAACTTCACTCCTCTGATGGTTAGAAACCTTTGTCTAATTTCAAGTCTAAACTTCCTGATAGCCAGTTTATAGCCATTTGTTCTTGTGTCCACATTGGTACTGAGCTTAAATTCCTCTCCCTTCCTGTTATTTATTCCTCTGATATGATGCTCTCTATCTCCCCATAGCCTTCTTTTGGTTAGGCTAAACAAGCCAAGCTCTTTGAGTCTCCTTTCGTATGGCAGGCTTTCCATTCCCTGGATCATCCTAGTAGCCTTTCTCTGAACCTGTTTCATTTTAAATTCATCCTTCTTAAACATGGGAGACCAGACTGCACACAATATTCCAGATGAGGTCTCACCAGTGCCTTGTATAACAGTACTAACACCTCCTTATCCTTGCTGGAAATACCTCACCTGATGCATCCCAAGACCGCATTAGCCTTTTTTCATGGCCATATCACTTGGCGGCTCATAGTCATCCTGTGATCAACCAATACTCCAAGGTCCTTCTCCTGCTCTGTTACTTCCTGCTGATGCATTCCCAGCTTATAACAATAATTCTTGTTGCAGTTCTTTGTTGTTCATGCACACATAATTAGTACCACCTGCCAAGACAGTGGCACAAACTCCCTTTCCTTTCCTTAAGCTACAACTGGACCTTGGACTTTGAAGGAGTTCTCCAACATCCAAGACAAACATAGATGGTCTATAAGATATATAACTAAATGGGCAGATATGCTATCAAGCTACCCTGCTAAAAATAAGAGTGCACCTCTGATGGCATGAGTGACAGGAGGGGCTAGCTAACCGAATTATGTATCTAGTAGCTTGATGGGTACTTACTTGGGCAGATAGCTCCTCATGGCACCATGGCTACATTCTTATTGCTATTGAAGTAGCTCAGCCAGAACTAGTGTGAGTGTTCACAGTGCACATATATCCAAAGTGGGTGAGGACTCTGCACATAACTCTTTGTGTGTACAATATTGGTCTTTCTTTCTCAAGCTTTTTCCTCTTCAGCTTCTGACTTGGAAAAGTTGGTCCGTGCATAGAGGATATAACTGGTCTTTAAATAACAGTTTCAGTGAAATGAGCTTGGATAATAGTGCTTTAGTTTTTCTTTGTTTTTTCTCTCTCTCCATCCCCCTCCCCAGAACTCAAACTGATGCATATGCAGTCATGAAAGCTTTTTTTTAAAAGCAAGTCAGTGTGTAAAGAACTAGCCAGCCAGCCAGCCAACAATTTGGCCCTAAATGGCCTCTTCAACAATGTATTCTGGATGTATTATCTGGGCAGTTTTTGTGTTTGAAAAATCACTCTGGTACTTTAATATTCTTGGATGAAGATTATCTGGGCCCCCTGATTTCATCCCATTAAGCTGTTCGAGTTTGGCTTCTACCTCGGATGTGGTAATATCTATCTCCATATCCTCATTCCTATTTGTCATCCTACCATTATCCCTAAACTCCTCATTAGCCTCATTAAAGACTGAGGCAAAGTATTTGTTTTAGATATTGGGGCATGCCTAGATTATCCTTTAACCTCCACTCCATCCTCAGTGTTTAGAGGTTCCACTTCATCTTTCTTTATTTTCTTATTTACATGGCTATAGAATCTTTTTCTATTAGTTTTTAATTCCCTTTGCAAGGGCCAACTCTACATGGCTTTTGGCCTTTCTCACTTTATCCTCACATGTTCTGACCTCAATAAGGTAGCTTTCCTTGCTGCTCTCTCTCATCTTCCATTCCTTGTACGCTTTCTGCTTTTTCTTAATCACCTCTCTGAGATCCTTGCTCGTCCAGCTTGGTCTGCAACTCCTGCCTATGAATTTCCCCCCCTTTCTTGGGATGCAGGCTTCTGATAGATTCTGCAACTTTGGCTTGAAGTAATTCCAGGCTTCCTCTGCCTGTAGATCCCCCAATTTCTTCAGTCCAATCCACTTCCCTAACTAGTTTCCTTAGTTCTTTAAAGTTAGCCCTTTTGAAATAAAAAACCCTAGTCTCAGATCTATTTTTGTTTATCCTTCCATTTAATTTAGTTTAAACTGAATTAGCTCATGATCGCTCGAACCAGGGTTGTCCCCTACCACCATTTCTTCTATGAGGTCCTCCCTACTCTCCAAAACCAAATCTAAAATGGCATCCCCTGTTGTCAGTTCAGCAACTATTTGGTGAAGGAATCCATCAGTTATCGCATCTAGGAAAATCTGAGCCCTATTTTTTTTATTATTATTATTATTATTATTATTATTATTATTATTACTAGCACTAGACCTCCAGTCTATATCTGGGAAGTTAGTTTCCCATAATCACACAATTCTCATTAGTATGTACTTCATTAAAAACATTGAAAAGGGTCTCTACCCATATCCAAATCAGATTTCGGCGGTCTATAGCACACCTCAAGCACTGTCTCGGGAAGCTCTAGTAGCTTTCTTCCCCAATGTGATTTTTGCCTAGATTGACTCTTATCCATTCCATCACTTCTTATTTCTTTAGTCTACCTCATCATTGATATACAATTCTACTCTACTACCTTTGCCTTTATTTCTGTCCTTCCTAAACAGCACATACCCTTCAATACCTGTACTCCAGTCATGACTACTATTCCACCATGTTTCTGTTATCCCTATAATATCCGGTTTCACTTCCTGCACCAGTAGCTCCAGTTCCTCCATCTTGTTACCTAGGCTCCTCGCATTGGTGTACAAACATCTTAATTCTTGCTGTTTGTTTGACTTCACTCACATTCTTTACCTGATTAGGCCCAGACATTCTACTACCAGTATCACCTATTAGAATTGTATCTACAGTACCCTTCCTCCGTGTGTCCATTCTCCTACCCATGACAGTATCCTTTCTTGCTTTTTTTCTTCTCTCTGTGTTAAAATCTGGGGTGGAGATTACCTGGATATCTCTCAACCATCTCCCCCCAATTCCTAGCTTAAAGCTCTCTAGTCAGTTGTGCCAGCCTCCATTCTAAAAGTCTATTTACCTCCCTACTCTGGTGAAGTCCATCCTGAGAGAACAGTCCTCTGTCCATGAATGCCTCCCAGTGGCCATACATCTCAAAGCCCTCCTTATAGAACCACTGCCTGAGCCAACTGTTGATCACTATAATCTTGTCTCACCTTTGTTTCCCTTCTCTAGGAATAGGTACAATCCCACTGAAGATCACCTTAGCCTCGATTTCTGTAAGCGTCTTCCCCAGCCTGGCATAGTCTCCCTTGATACGTTCCAGCGAGAATCTAGGCCATTTGAAGTGTCCTTCCTATGGGAATGAACATCAGCAGATTCTTTCCCGCACCTGTTAGGATCCTCTTCAGCCTCAGCTCCACATCCTGTATCTTAGCACTCGGCAGATGGCACACCCTTCTGTTCTCTGGATCAGCTCTGGTTACAGACCTGTCTGTTCTTCTCAGTAAGGAGTTCCCAATCACGTAGGCCTGCCTTTTCCTGGTGACGGTGCGATTCTCCGGTCTATCCCCTGCTACCTCTGGCTGCAAGTCCTCTCGATTCCCATTCACCCTTGCAATCCTCTGTAACCCATCCCATATCTTCCTGGGGCTCATGTTTGGTGTCATCTCCATTGACTCTTCCCCTCTCCTTATAGGGCTAGCTGCTCTTCTCTCACTTTCAGCAACCACTTGCTGTGCCCCTCCTTCATCTTCTAACTCCGCAAACCTGTTCCTGAGCTCTGTTTCTCCTTCACTGGCCCGTCTTTTCCTCTGCCTTCGTTTAGTCACATGCTTCCACCATCCACTTTCCTCACCCAGCAGTCTCCCCACAGAATTCTTTGGTCCTGTTCCATCTGCAAGTCTAAGCTTTTTCCCTTCGTCCTCATGTCTTTTCTCCATCATCCGCTCAAACCCCCTTCTAAACTCGACCAGAGTTTCCACCTGCATGTCCAATCTTCGGCTCTTTTCTTCCATCAGCTCTATCAGGCGGCACTTCGTGCAGACAAAACTCTTTTCAGGTACCCCCTCCAGGATCATGTACATGCTGCAGCTTCCACATCCAGTCATCTTCATTGTGTCTTCCACTGCTTGAGTAACTACAACTGCTGCCTCTGTATCTGTCATAGGTTTTCCACCTAAATCCTGTAAATCTGGGAAACACAAACCAACCCAAAACACCATCACCCACAGCAAAAACAACCCCCCCATCAAGCACCAAGACACTGCTAGAACACTGCACACTCCCTTCAGTAGCCTGTGTGTTCCTCTGCCTGCCTCTTAATCTTCCCCCACATTCTTGCTGTAAACTCAAACTCCTCTGTTTACAGCTCTGTTTGCTGGCTGCTGTGCTGCTGCAACTCTCTGTGCTGCTGCCTGACTGGCTGGCTACCTTTGGGGCTGACTTGGAGCCCTATAATCAGGGTTCAGCTTCTCTCCCAGCACACTGCCCCACCAGCCTCCACACATACAAATAGCTACAAATACCTTCACCTCCAACAGACGTCCCACTCAAACTTTCCAGTTTACAGCTCTGTTGCTGGCTCCTGTGCTGGTGCAGCTGTCTAGTGTCATGGGTCAGAGGGTCTGCATGTCTAATGGTCTGCTGACATTATCTCAGTGAGGGGGATTGTGAGTGAGGCAGCGGAAGTGTTGGCTAGGCACCAAATATTGGAGTGCTGCTGTGGTGAGTTGAACAGGGCCTTCTTGTGTCTTATCCCATGGCTCCCTTTTCCAGAGGTAGGCTCAGATCTGGTCCAGAAAGAACATAAGAATTGCCATACTAGATCAGAACAGTGCTCCTGCACTCCAGTATCCTGTCTGTGACAGTGGGTAGTCCAGAGGAAGATTCATAGACTCTAGGACTGGAAGGGACCTCAAGAGGTCGAGTCCAGTCCCCTGCCCTCATGGCAGGACCAAATACTGTCTAGACCATCCCTGGTAGACATTTATCCAACCTACTCTTAAATATCTTCAGAGATGGAGATTCCGCAACCTCCCTAGGCAATTTATTCCAGTGTCCAACCACCCTGACAGTTAGGAACTTTTTCCTAATGTCCAACCAAAATCTCCCTTGCTGCAGTTTAAGCCCATTGCTTCTTGTTCTAGCATTAGAGGCGTCTTATCATTAAAGAAGGCTAAGTGTGAAACAAGTTGTTCTACCCTCCTCCTGATGATACCCTTTTAGATACTTGAAAACTGCTAATCATGTCCCCTCTCAGACTTCTCTTTCCAAACTAAACAAACCCAATTTCTTTCAAGCCTTCCTTCATAGGTCATGTTCTCAAGAGCCTTTAATCATTCTTGTTGCTCTTCTCTGGACCCTCTCCAATTTTCTCCACATCTTTCTGAAATGCGCGTGCCCAGAACTGGACACAATACTCCAGTTTGAAGGCCTAACCAGCAGCAGAGGTAGAGCGGAAGAATGCTTCTCGTGTCTTTGTTTACAACACACCTGTTTAATGCATCCCAGAATCACATTTTGCTTTTTTTGGCAACAGTAATCACACTGTTGACTCATATTTAGCTTGTGCGTCCACTATGACACCCTAGATCTTTCTGCCATACTCCTTCCTAGACAGTCTCTTCCCATTCTGTATGTGTGAAACTGATTGTTCCTTCCTAAGTGAAGCACTTTGCATTTGTTCTTTATTGAACTTCATCCGGTTGACCTCAGACCATTTCTCCAATTTGTCCAGATCAAATTTTGATTTATGACCCTGTCCTCCAAAGCAGTTGCAATCCTCCCAGGTTTGGTATCGTCTTGCAAACTTATAAGCAGTACTTTCTATGCCAACTATCTAAGTCGTTGATGAAGATATTGAAACAGAGCCGTCCAAAACGACACTGCGGCACCGACTTGTTAGACCTTTCCACGCAGGATTGGGAAGCCATTAATTAACTACTCTCTGAGTACGATATCCAGCCAGTTATGCACCCACTTATATAGCCGCCAATCTAAATTGTATTTACCTAGTTCATCGATAAATATATATTCATGTGAGACCGTATCAAATGCCTACTAAAGTCCAGGTATACCACATCCACCGCTTTCTCCCTTACCAACAAGACTCGTGTATCCTATCAAAGAAAGCTGATCAGCATTGGTGTGACATGATTTTGT
The DNA here is from genome assembly GCF_003597395.2 of Chelonoidis abingdonii. Taxonomy (NCBI): domain Eukaryota; kingdom Metazoa; phylum Chordata; order Testudines; family Testudinidae; genus Chelonoidis; species Chelonoidis abingdonii. The sequence goes on from NC_133777.1 coordinate 42,602,803, forward strand.
TTCTTTCACAAAATCCATGCTAGCTATTGCCCTATCACCCTACCACTACCACCTTCCAAGTGTTTGCAGATGATTTCTTTAATTACTTGCTCCATTATCTTCCCTGGCACAGAAGTTTAAACTAACTGGTCTGTAGTTTCCTGAGTTGGTTTTATTTCCCTTTTTACAGATGGGCACTATATTTGCCCTTTTCCAGTCTTCTGGAATCTCTCTCCTGTCTCCCATGACTTTCCAAAGATAATAGCTAGAGGCTCAGATACCTCCTCTATTAACTCCTTGAGTATTCTAGGATGCATTTCATCAGGCCCTGGTGACTTGCAGGCATCTAACTTTTCTAAGTGACTTTTAAAAAAAGAGCAAGTTATTTTATCTTCTAAACCTACCCCCTTCCCATAAGCATTCACTATGTTAGACATTCCTTCAGACTTCTCAGATGTATGCTAAACTTGCGATAGACAGTTAAGATATAACTTGCCCACAAAGCAAGCCCAGTCCTAACCCTGATTATTTAGATGTTGTCTGAAACAGAAGGGTTTATGAACATCCAAAAATTCTGCATGTCTGGCTCTGTCAAGCAGTGGTTTAAATACAGGTTGGACATTGCATGCTTTAGGGTGGCGAGTAGGTATCCTTCCTCAAAACAGGCTTTCAGAGTAGTGGTCCTACATATGCTTTGTTCTTTCACCAGCTATGAAGAGCATGTATCAGTCCTAAGGAGTAGCTTGAGTTTTCTATATTGCCTGTAGTATTTCCTGTTGTAAATGGGCCAGTGTTTTTTGAGAACAAGTTCAATTACATATTTTCTCTGCTATGGATCTGTTATCAACCTGTCCTGCTAGCTGACAAATTTATCATAGCTTGCTTCTTCTCAAATATCCAGTGTATCCAAAGATGATCAAAGGGATAGGAGGGAATGGAAACCATATGAGCAAGGCTGAAGGGAATGGGTATATTTAGTTTGGAAAAGAGGAGACTAAAGGGGGACATGGCAGACTTTCAAGTATTTGAAGACTGCTATAAAAAAGATGCAGAAAAATTGTCTCTTGCCACAAACTACATGATAGCAGATTTAAACTAAATCTTGGGGAAAAATTCCTAACTGTAAGAATAGCAGGACAATGGAACAAATTTAGGCAAGTCATGGAACTCCTTCATTGGAGGTTTTCAAAAAGAGGCTGGGCAGCCTCTATCTTGGATGGCTTAGACATCACAAATGCTGCATCTTGGTAGGGGTTAGACTAGATGACCTTTGTGGTCCCTTCTGATCCTGTAGTTTTATGATGCTGCATGTTTCACCATCTGAGTCTCTATCCTTATAACATGGTGGGAAATAAAATGAAAATCCTTGATTTGCACCAATGTATTTAGGTTTATGCAGAAAGGCAAGTGGGCTCCCACTGCTTAAAACTTGCTTTTTGGCCTCATTTACTAAATGCTAAAACAATGGTACTTCAAATGATTTTAAATTGTGTATACTGAGGATTCAAATTAATTCAGACTAACCGCAGTTTAGGTTAGCATGGATGCAGGCCAAACAGGCTTTAGCAAGTCTTGGAACTGACTCATAACTGTTTGTTAACATTTTAGCCCTAGTCCAGGTGGTGATGAGTGGAGATAAGCTTGTGTTGCTATTTGAATAGTAATAATTCTTTTCACTGTTTGGACCAGAGTTAAAGAACAAGCAGTGAAAGGGTACTGGAAGTCTAAGACAAACACCAGTAGTCCAGTTTCTGATCACTTCAGAAGTGATTAAGGATGAATGAACTGTATACTCCCTAGTTTGTAGATTGCAGTGGTTATAGAAGTGCAGATTTGAATGATCACATAGAAATGTTATGTAAATTACATATAAGGATCCATGGTACTAGTGTATCCAATTGAACACAACTGTTATGGTAAAGGTTTTATTTGCTGTTACCGTCAGTATTTACAAATGCAAGATAAAGGCCAAATCCTCCTTGCAGTGTTTATAGTCCCATTGAAATAAATGAGACTATGCATTCAATTTAAGGGGATTGTGGGATACACTTCAAAGTGGGAATGCCTGGCTTTTGCAAGCAGCAATGTTGGTGACCTGATAGTAACTTACCCTAAATTCAGAAATGTAATGGGGTTCCTGGTTAACAACATTGCCTATATAACATGGGTGGTGGTGATGAAACAGCCTTTTTATGACTTCTTTTGATTTTTAACAAAAGCTAACTTGAAGATTAATAGAAGATAAGTAGTACAAATGGAGTCTATAGATCATGCAGCCTACACATGAAGATATTCCAGAGTTGTATTTTAAGATTATACCCTTTCATGCCACTTGGAAGGTTAAGTTTAATTCTTGGTGAAAATAGAATTCTCCTTTTGTGTAGGCAGTGCTACTTCCCACCCATTTGCGGGCAAATATAAAATATGCAAAGGGACTTGGTGCTGGATGCTAAGGCTTTGTCTACACAAGACTTCACCATTAAGAGATTGGATTCTGTCAACAAGTCATTGTTTTTGTATAATTTTAATTTGTCATGCATAAATTTTAATTCCTGATGGTGCTCAGCAAATAGTGCTGCTTAGTTGGTAACACAACCAAACAGCCTCCTCCAGTGATCTTTCTCTCCCGCCCCCCCTCACCCCTTTGTCAGTAAAGTAAATATCTTCTGCATCAAGCATTAAAACCAATCCATTGTTTCCTAGATCTTAATTCTGGAGACCTGAGTCCCTCACTTATTCCTATGACAACTGGAAATTTGCAGGGAATTGTGGGAAGGCTATTAAAGGACTGTTAGCTATTTTTGCTGGTGTCCTTACTGCAAAGGGAACAAGTTCCGTCCCAAATTATAGCCCTGACTTTGCTTAAGCTAAATCCCCCTAGGTAAACTAGTCTGGGCTTAAAGTGAACCTGGATGAGAGCTTTTTTCCTATATGAACGGTAGGAGAGGTTTGGCTAATACCCAGGTAAGAACCTGCATTAACTATGCAGTGAATACATAACCTAAACAGATTTTTTTGTACTGTAGTAGGTAATGAACTTTTCAGAATGTAGTACATAAGGCATAACTTCGTTTAACAAAAGTTCTTAACTGTTCAAGCTGCTGCTTGTACTAGCTTATTCTGGAGCCCATAAGGGGTGAGGCAATTCTTAATTTAGTCCTAAGTGGCACACAGGATCTTGTTCAAGAAGTAACTATAGCTGAACTTCTTTGGTAACACTGACTGAAATGCAATTATTCTCTTAGAAGGATGTTACTTTTAATACCAATAAACCCTAGCACGATAACATTTAACTTTAAGAAGGAGAACTACAGAAAAATCAGTATGTTTGTTAGATATTGTAGACGTGCGGACTCACCCCTGCGACGCCTCCTGCTGGTTACTTCTGAGAATTAGCTGAGTTCCAGCTCCGGAGCGCCCTCTGCAGGCCGGCGATCCACCTGTCTTCTGGCCCCGTGTCTCTCCCTGGACCTGGTGCCCTTTTATGTGGAGCGCTGCCCCCAAGCAGTCACTCCTTTCTCTGAGGGTTTCCCCTTCCCCTCCACCCTCTGTCCCCACTTTGCTTCAGTATATGGCTACTGCCCAGTCTCCATCTCGCCCCCATTCACTGGGGCAGACTGCAGTATCAGCCACTCATCATAGGCAGCAGGGTTTGGACCTGCTGCCCTAGCCTACCCCTGGGCTGCCCTCTGCAACCCCCAGTACCTTTTAGCCTAATGCTCAGCCTCAGCCTGGGGCTTTCTAGGCTAGAGCTCCCCTGCTCCTCAGCCCTGCTCCCCTCAGGTACTTTGTCTCTAGCTCCCAGCAGCCAGGCCCATCTCCCTCTACAGCTAGAGAGAGACTGACTGCTTCTAGCTCCTCTGGCCTTCTGATGAGGATCCGTTGCTCAGTTTGGGGCGTGGCCCCAGCTGCAGCCACTTCCCCAATCAGCCCAGCCTAAAGGCTGCTTTCTCCAGCCACAGCCCCTTCCCAGGGCTGTTT